>NC_054381.1:22576318-22876318 GCF_017654675.1 Xenopus laevis | reverse complement strand
TCTCCCTAGGTTTGGAGACAAAACTTCTAGAAAGGGCATCTGCTTTTACATTCTTATCTGCTGGCCTGTAGGAGATGAGAAAATTAAACCGTGAGAAAAATAATGACCACCTGGCTTGCCGAGGATTTAACCGTCTAGCAGATTCAATGTATAATAGGTTTTTATGGTCAGTGAACACAGAAACAGTATGTTTGGCACCCTCAAGGAGATGTCTCCATTCCTCGAATGCTAATTTAATGGCCAATAATTCCCTGTTGCCAATATCATAATTGACCTCTGCTGAAGAGAATTTCTTTGAAAAAAAAGCACAAGGATGCATCTTACCGGAGACAGGATGTCGCTGAGACAACACAGCACCAGCACCGATCTCGGATGCATCTACCTCAACAATAAAAGGTAAGGAAGAGTCAGGGTGCCGGAGAACTGGGGCAGAAATAAAGGCTTCTTTCAAAAGATGAAAAGCCTCAACCGCTTCAGCAGGCCAAATACTTGGGTCAACCCCTTTCTTAGTTAAGGCAGTAATCGGAGCCACCAACTTAGAAAAATTTAAAATAAATTGTCTGTAGTAATTAGCGAATCCTAAAAACCTCTGGACTGCTTTCAATGAAAGAGGTTGTGCCCACTGCTGAATTGCTTGGACCTTAGCGGCCTCCATCTCAAGACCTGTTTGAGAAATAATGTATCCAAGGAAAGGTACAGCAGAAACCTCAAATAAACATTTTTCAAGTTTTGCATACAAATGATTTTGCCTTAACCTAGATAAAACCTCACGAACATGGGCCCGATGAGAAAATAAATTTGAAGAAAAAATGAGAATGTCGTCTAGATATACCACGACAAAACGGCCCAAAAGATCACGGAAGATATCATTGACTAGTTCTTGAAAGACAGCGGGGGCATTGCATAAGCCAAAGGGCATAACCAGGTATTCATAATGCCCATCCCGGGTATTAAAAGCTGTCTTCCACTCATCCCCCTCCCTTATCCTGATTAGATTATAGGCGCCCCTTAAATCTAACTTGGAAAAAATAACAGCTCCCTTTACTCGATCAAACAGTTCGGAGATTAAAGGGAGAGGATAACGATTCTTGACCGTGATCTTGTTTAACCCTCTATAATCGATACAGGGTCTAAGGCTCCCATCCTTCTTTTTGACAAAGAAAAAACCCGCCCCCGCAGGAGAGGAAGAAGGTCTAATGAACCCCCGCTCCAAATTCTCTTTAATATATTCCTCCATGGCCAAGGACTCGGGAAGAGAAAGTGGATATGTCCTACCCTTGGGGGGAGAAGACCCAGACAATAATTCAATGGCACAGTCGTAAGGTCTATGGGGGGGTAGAGACTCAGCTGCTTTTTTACAAAAAACATCAGAAAAGGCAGCATAACAGGGAGGGAGACCTTTTAAAGAAGTTGCAGCCAGAGTTTGACCAACCTTAATACAAGAATGTTCACAAGCAGGGCTCCAATTCAAAATTTTACCAGAGGGCCAATCAACCTGGGGATTGTGACTTTGTAACCAGGGAAGGCCTAAAATGATTGGAGTCTGAGGGCACTCGGTAATGAAAAAAGAAAGGGATTCGAAATGATCAGACATGGACATACGGATGACCTTAGATTTGGTAGAAACTAACCCAGAACCCAAAGATCTACCATCAATGGCAGACAACCTGAATGATGGAACCTGTGGTTCGCAAGGGACACCATGTTCTTTAATAAACCCAAGATCCAAAAAATTACCCGCAGCCCCCGAATCCAAAAAAGCAGAGCTCTGCACACAACCACTGTCCCAATTCAAACGGACCGGAATTAAAATTTGAGAAGATTGGGGAGTAGAAACGACATCACCCAAGCAAGACTCCCCAGACCTGCTTAGGCTCTGTCGTTTCCCGGCCTTTTGGGACAGGTGTTGCGAAAATGCCCTTTATCCCCACAATACAGACATAACCCATTACTCCTCCTACGGACCCTCTCAGCAGAAGAAAGACGAGTAGAACCAATCTGCATAGGTTCTTCAAAGGGTTGAGGAAAAACTTGCGGGATATTGGAAACATTTACAGAAAGAGGTGAGATATTGGCAACCTGTTCCTCCTGAAGTCTCTCTCTATGCCTACGATCAATCTGAACAGCCAAATGCATAAGAGAATCCAGGGAGGACTGTGTAGGAAAATTGACAAGACTATCTTTGATAGCTGCGGCCAGACCAACCCTAAATTGGCTCATGAGAGCAGTATCATTCCAGCCCGTCTCTACAGCCCACCGCCGAAACTCAGTACAATAATCCTCTGCCCGCCTCTTGCCTTGTTTAAGAGCACGTATGGCTGCGTCGGCAGAGGCGGCACGATCAGGATCATCGTAAATTACGGCCATGGCTTTAAAGAAAGCTTCAAGAGAGAGACGGGCTGGATCCCTCTGGGACAGACTAAATGCCCAAAGCTGAGCATCGCCCTGTAACAAGGTAACTACAAAATTTACCCTAGATTCCTCGGTGGGGAAAGAATAAGGTAAAAAACTGAAATGTAGCTTACAGGCTTCTTGAAACGTAAAAAACTTACTACGATCCCCGGTAAACTTCTCAGGAAAAGGAACCTTGGGCTCATGGAAGGAACTACCTGTAGGTGAAGGTAGAGAAGAGCTTGCCTGAGGAGTTGCAGTACTCGGACCAGGAACAGGCTGTTGCTGCATCATATCAAGCCTGGAAGAAAGACCGTGAAGACATTGGACAATATAATCTTGCTTGTCTTCTTGTTCTCCAAGCCTCTGCAGAAGATTTGCCAGGATTGCGTCCGAAGGAGTGGTGGAAGCAGTAACGTCAGCTGGCTCCATCTTCTTAGTCTTTTTAACGGCCCAACGTATTGTCACGTTTGGTATCCCACAACCCAGAGTTAACCCCTATGTCCCGGGCTCGGCTCACGCTTCAGCCTCAAACCGCCGCCTTTCACTTCGGGATGAGCCCTCCGCTACTCGGATGCCGCCAGGTCTTAAAGTGAGGGGACTAAGAGGACTACAACTCTGAGCGAGCAAGGGAACTTTACGTAAACGTATATCAAAGTCCAGAAACAGGCCAAGTCAAAACCAATCAGAACAAGGTACAGAATCGGTAAGAAGCAGAGTAGTCGAGGTCACAGGCCGGGTCAGTAACAATCTTGGTCGAAGTACAAAATCGGGATCCAGAAAGCGTAGTCAGAGGATAAGCCAAAGGGTCAGGGCAGGCAGAGATCAATTATAGGAGTCAGGACTAGCCGGAAGGACAGGAATAATCAAGCAGAATCGCACCCAGGAACAGAAAAACTAGAACCTACGTTGGGCAATGCACACACTGTGCATTGCCTTTTTATTTTAAATTTTGGCGCCATTGCGTCCGTCGCAATGACGCCAGCGCGTCTGCGCCGTGACGTCAGCGCGCTCCCTAAGGAGCTGGCGCCTGAGGCCTAGAAGCGGCGGCTGCCGCTCGGCGCGGCGGGCGTCCCCTACGAACAAGAGGTAAGTTTGTTACATTCGAGTTGTGAGCTTATTCGAGGTAGAAAAAACACACAAATTCGACTTTTGATAAATAAACCCCTAAATAAACCCAATAGGCTGGTTCTGCTTCCAATAAGGATTACATCTATCTTAGTTTTATACTTAAAGAGAATCAATTTAAAAAGAATATAATTTTTAAAAGTTCTGTAATTCTGTAAAACGGATGGCATAATGGATTTTAATCCTTTTTTAAAAATGATAGTGGAAAAGTTTCACTTTTTTGTACAGTAAACTGCAGTCAATTACTATGCACGTCCCCAAAAAATTATATATTTGGTTGAGTAAATGTGCCTCCAGAGTTGATGAAAGACCAATGATTCTAATCAGCATTTGTATCAACCAACTTAATCCCGCATAGGTTCCACTGAGTAGACCACAAGCAATTTGGAGAATCAAGTCTGAGCCTCAGTTGTACTGATGTCCAGATGTTGAGACACTCATCCCTGTGTGGCTTTAGACTCTTTATACACTCATATTTAGATGTTCCCAGACCATAATGTTATCAAATATGTACCTACAGTATTGTAATTAAGTTTGTAGTTTTAAACTCCCAACTTAACTGTGTGTGTGGTCCCCAAAACAAACATGACCTAAGCACATACATGTGAAACTTGGTTTCCTTACTGATTGGAAAGTCAACAGCTTGAAAAACTACTTAAATCAGACTGAATATCTCATAGGGTGATAATTTTGATATGGGAAATTCTCAGTCTGTGTATGGTCAGCTTTAACTTGTATGCCCCACCACATTAGCTTTGGCACTGCAATTAGTCTGAGATTTACATTTCTTAAACCCACTTGGTCCATTTGCTATGCCCCCCCAACCAACCAAAGCTCCAGCAAGCAAAAGAATCTTAATCCGATCAACGGAGGCCTAGATTGAATGTGCTACTCGCTGCCTGTCAGTTAAGAAGTTTATAGGATTTATACAAGCACGGGCATTTCAAGCAGTGGGTTGGCATTATTTTTGTCAAATAAGATCCACTGAAGAATTAAGTCAATGCAATTAAGTTTTACATGTATTTCTAGATGTAGAAAGCATTATTTTTGACTTATCCTAGTCATTTTTAGTAATATGTATGAGGCAACTACTACAGGTATGGGACCTGTTATCCAGAATGCTCTGGACCTGGATTTTTCCGGATAACGGATCTTTCTGTAATTTGGGTCTTAATGCCTTACGTCTACTAGAAATCCATTTAAACATTAAATAAACCCAATAGGCTGGTTTTGCTTCCAATAAGGATTAATTATATCTTTGTTGGGATCAAGTACAAGCTACTGTTTTATTATTACAGAGAAAAAGGAAATCATTTTTAAAAATTTTGATTATTTGGATAAAATGGAGTCTATGGGAGACAGACATTCTGTAATTCGGAGCTTTCTGGATATCGGGTTTCCGGATAAGGGATCCTGTACTATAAACACAGACCAGCTTTCTGCTTCTGTCCGAGAATCAAGTCTGGCTGTAATTTTCTAAATTGTTTAATATATATATATATATATATATATATATATATATATATATATATATACTTCTTTGATGAGTATCCGCACTCCAAGGCAATGGATAAATAGGGGTGCACGGTAATATTAACATACAGCAAAACTTTCCAGACCAGCACTCCCTTTTGGTGAAAAATCAACAATCTTTTATTGTGACATGGTATCTTATTCCAACGTTTCGATCCCAATAGGGATCTTTTTCAAGGAAAATAACCATAGATAACAAATTGCCTCCCTAGTTCCAGGGCATTGTGGCTTTCCCTAAATCCATGCCAGGATGGAGCAAAGTACAGTTTTCAAGGGGCTCAATCCCCGGGCATTCAAATGAGATACCACCGAGTGGACAAGCCAAGGTGTAGCATAACTGAATGCTCTATAGTGAGGTATTGATTAAGAGTTTTGTAATTTACTGCATAAAATAAGCAATGCCGTCTGCTGCAGTTGCCTAGCCATGCGTGAGTTATTATATCCCAGAGAAAGTTGCAATTTAGCACATTCAATGCAGTAACTCATATGTTCCATGTATTATTTCCAAACACTCATGTACTCATGTCGCTGATTTAAGCCTTTTATTTCTGTTGCAGGTTATCTGACAAACCTCAAAATGAAAGAGCACACTGGGCAAAGGCCGAAAAGGATATCCAGTACTGGAGAAGAAGAGGCCAAGACTTCAGCTTATTATTAGGACAAGGGACTAATGAAGAGGAAGAAAAATTAAGGTCCTCTACCGATACTGAAGCAAAACTGAGGGGTAATATTTTTGATAAAAATTCCAGGGAAGCCGGAAAGGATCTTGTAGAAGACATGGAAACTGTGAGAGCCAACACTGTCTATGACAACTGGAAACCATCACTAGAAGAGCAGTGGGGAAAAGTCAACAAATTTGTTATGAAGGCTACAAAAACATCAGAGAGAACTATGTCAGAAAGCAGTGGTGAGAAGATGCTACAAGATTTCATCTCATTTAACCAAGTGGACAACACTGTTGGCTGCCCCAATAAGCTGAAATCCTTGTCATTGCCCAAAGGCCTTTCCCCCGATAGTATAAATCACATTAGTCTGCCAGCTGTTAAAGGTGAAAACTATGTGCTGAAGGAGGATAAAACACAGCTGCAAAGTAACTGTGCTATAAATTCGGACTCAGACGGAAATTCATCCTCAAAACAAAAGTATAGCAGACCCTCAAATCCTCCCTCATATGAAGTTCATCAGCAGACATGGGGCGCAGTGGATACAAATGAAGGTCAAGATCATCAACAAAAAGATGAACATCACTCCATTGCCAGAGTACAAGATCTCCCCCAAGAATCCTGTTTTCAAGACTCAGGCCTGGAACCTCCTAATTACATACCTCCACCCTCATATAAATATCCCCCTCTTCAGCATGCTACCAATCAATCTTTTAACAAAGTGCCTAGCATTCACTACTACAGGCCAAATAATCCGGTGGCAAAAACCAGCACAAAGGACAAATCTCCCACCAATTCTCATGACAGTGACATCCTATACGATAAGCCAGCCGAGCAGAGGCACACTGATAATTATATTCATTCTATACAATACATTCCTTTCGATGACCCCCGTATAAAGCATATACCATCAAGTCATGAAGCAGAAAAACCAAGACACAACAATCATGCCACTGATATGAAAGATGCTTTCCGGGTTGCACATGCAAGTCAGGAAGGTCATCTTCAAGACAGAGAAAGTGCCTTTATAGATTTTAAAAGTGCAAAACATAATTATGGGAAAAGAGAAGGAATTAAACACAAACAGTGGATGCACATCTCTATCCCAAGTCAGATATGCTGCTCGCTTCCTGAAACCAGAGAAGGGTCCACTGCATGTAGCCTACCAGAAAACAGTGACTCCTCTGACAGGCTAACATTAAAAAAGACACATTCGGACAGCGCTTGCGAAATAATCACGAAGGTGAAGAAGTTTGAACCTGAAGCTTGTCTTCACAACAGGAAAAGTTCAAAGAGAAAGTTAAACGAAACAATATTTTGCTTAGTGTCTATTCCAATCAAATCTGATTCTGCCCCATCAGATATGTGCAAGAACAACAAGATTTTAGCAGACAATGTGGACAGGATGAACATGTTAAAACACAGCAACGGGGGTCTGTTTGACGAGAGACTTTTAAGTGCGTCTTCCAGTGATTTGGAACTGCAAACCCTTACAGGAAACATGAACAATAAAGCGGAGCTGGGAAAACAAGACCAGTCCAAAACAGAGGGAAATAAACAAGCAAATGACCTCAGATGTTCAGATCCAAGGAAGCATAGGGAACTTGCCTATTCTGGTTCTTGGCCAGGTGATCAGTACAAAGACCAGCAAACTCAAACTGTGTTTGGTGATATACAAAATTCTAAATATTATAATGAAACAAAAGCAAATGAACTGCACAATAACCCTAAAAAGCCTCACTGTGGCTCTGAAATCAAACTAGAAAAGCCAAGTGCCAGGCAAAATATGTTCAGTATTAAAGGCCAGATGAGTCTTAGCCCCTCCAGCAACAGCGCATTTTCAAGAACATCCTTATTAATTACTCACATGCCTAAAACAGAACCATGCCAAAGGCCAGAACATTATAATGAAAATGGAGACATAAGAGAAAAAATAGCAACTGGTAAATATGAAAAGAAAGAGAGCGAATCGGAAAGTTTTTGCAATAAAAAAGAGGTGTTTGGGCAGTTTCTTTTGAAACCTGTTAACCGGCGACCCTGGGACGCAATAAGTGAACTAGAATGTTTGAATAAAGAGTTTCAAGAGCAAGAGAACTGTTCTGATGATGGGGATAGAAGTGCATCAAAGGAGCAGAGCAAAGAATCACAGTTGGACGTTTCTGCAATCAGGAGCGAAATGGTGGCTAACAAGCGCCATGTGATTGAGGTAGAAGAGGTTCCAGTTTTCGAACCTTCACAGGTCAAATGTATGTCAGATAGTTGGTACCCTGAAAAGTTAAAATGTGACAAGCCAAGGACTGGTGCTGAACTGAAGTCTGGCCAAGTGAAAGATAGCAGAGGTAAATCTGAAAAGTCATCAGATGGATGCGTGAAAACAGAAAAACAAGTCCAAAACAAAAAGATAGGAACTACAATAAATCTTCACACTGTTCTCACCCCTAATGTGGAACAAAAAGATATTGCTGTGCAGAAAAATCCAAGCAAAATCCAGATAGACAAAAATTCACATGCCCCCGAGTCAAGCTGCAGACTTTTCAGGCAAGACAGATTTCAGTCTGAAAATTCTGGGGGCTCGGAAAAAAGTAGCCAGGTTGACATTAAAGCAATAAGAAAGCTGTCTCCAAACAATGGGAGTCCAGGGCTCTCTGTTTTTGATCTAAACCAACATTTCATCACTGCAAACCATAATGGAGAATTCCATGAGCCACAGAGTGATCCAGAAATTCCAGAAACTGAATCTCTCCACGAAAGAGCCACGCGGATTTTGGGGATTGATGTAGCAGATGACTCACTCGTATCTACTGGGAGCTCTGAAGCACAAAGCCCCGAGAACCTTGCCTTTGCACAAAATGAAGCAAAATTGAAAGCAAAAGTGTGTGAAATTAAACTTTCTACCAAGGAGAGCCCAGACATCTGCAACAGTGTTCTTCAGCCTCATATGCATATTGATAAAGATGTAGAGAACTTTATACAAGTGCTGGACAGGTCATTTATAAGTCAGCCAATTTCTTTGCCGAGCGAAGTTAGCGCCTTCCGTAACTGTGAAAAGAAAGTGCGAAACACTTCAAAGATGATTGAAACCTTACAGGGAAAGCTTGCGTCTACACCTCCTCGCACTGCTGTGGATCGGCTGGCACGGATGAAGGAAGTTGACTCTGTGTCCCGCATGAGACGGTTGAGTATTAAGAGTACCGATTCGGGAGATGAAATAGAGGATGAGAAGCTATTGCACCGAGGTCAGGATGTAGGCTCACGCAAATTTTCTGCCGGTGCCATCTACAAAAGGGTCATATCCCTGGATGAAAGTTTGCTTATTACAACAAAAAGCAAAGAAAAATTGGAGTTTTCTTTTTCTGGTAAGAACCGACAGTAACAATGGCAGCAAGTTCTCCACACACCTGGCTTGCAGCTTCATATAGGGAGCATTTCAATGTGCTTGTATTGCCCACCCTGATAAATTGCAAGCAAATGCATGCAGGACACTAGGGAAACTTGGAACTACCTCCAGCCTAGACATGGCGGTAATTCCAGGGTTCTGTTCACTTGTTGAGTCAATAGCTGCACCAGAAGGGAAGCCATTCTAACAGAATACCGTGTGCTGCAACTTCCATTGTTACTTTGTATCCATATTGGGGCATCTTTTGCAACTTGTGGTGAACATAGTCTTAGTGCACGCTTGCCATGATGCTGGGTTTTAGGAAAGAAACCCTGCATTTTGGGTAACAAAACGGCTATTTGCATTTTGTACATGCTTAGTAAAGGCCAGATGTCTCCTTACACATACCAGATAGATTACAAAAACACTTCACATGAAAGATACCACCCACTTTAATGTTCTGGCAGGATGAGATCTCTTATCCAGAACCCTTTTATTCAGAAAATTCATTGTTATTGTAATAAACAATTCCCCTTTTCTCTGTAATAATAACAGTACCTTTTACTATGCTTTATTAATCCATATGGGTGGCAAAACAATCATTTTGGGGTTATTTAGTGATAAAATTATTTTAAGCAGGCTTAAGCTATAAGGTGGCCATAGATGCACAGATAATATCGGACAAAACTAATTTTCGTACGATATTCGGTGAGTGTATGGTGGGAAAAGAGCCAACTAATATCGGCTCATTAATCGGGCTGGACAGAAAATTTTGATTGGGTTCTATCTTTTGATCTATTGTTTATACCTGTATATCTGACGATTCAGCTCTACATGTGTGTATTGAAAAGAACGATCTTTCTTGGAAACATCTCATCCAAGAAAGATCTTAATTGTAGTCTATGGCCATCGATAGAGATCCAAATTACAGAAAGAAACTTTATGTGGAAAACCCCTAGGTCCCAAGCATTCTAGATAATAAGTCCCATACCTGTACAGGGACATACCAAAGCTGGTACAGTTGGACGTTGTCTCTTTTTTTAGCTAATTAGAAATGCCAGTGAGCTGTTTCTGCTATGGAGTACCAATTTGCCCCTGTTCTGCTGGCCCCTGACCCAGTGGTGATAATTTACTTTGAATGATTCCTCATTGCGTGGGAGATTATAACACAAGTAAAAGGTTTAAAGGAGGTGATAAAAAGCTTGTTAACCAACAAGATTATGCATTAGGGCAGTGACAAACACTAAGATTCAGGGAGATTAGTTTCCCGGCGACAAATCTCCTCTTCTTCGGACAACTAATCTCCCCGAACTGCCTTCCCGTCAGCTAGAATGTAAATCACTGGCGCGATGACACTCGGAGCGCTTCGTTTTCCGAAGTCGCCCGAAGTTTCCTCGTGAGGCATTGCAAAGCGTTCCGAGTGCCATCCCGCCGGCAATTTACATTCGAGCCGGCGGGAAGGCAGTTCGGGACGAATAGTTGCCCAAAGAAGAGGAGATTTGTCGATTCCAAAGAAGAAGAGATTTGTCGCTGGGCGACTAATTTCCCCGAATCTTAGCGCGTGTGATACTCCTTTTATCTACCATTTAAAGATTGACCAAAAATATAATTCTTCTTTATAGACAGTAATTTGCAAGTCCTTTCAACCATTGAACAAAATATATTCATTATAAAGCAAAACACAAAAACACACAAAAAAATGTGCTGCTCCCACCAGTTACTGAAAACAGAGAGGTTATTTGTTTGGATGTACATATAGGTCCTTTGCACAAGATTCCCCATCTAATGAAACATAGCCATCAATCTGCCACGGCTGCACTTCCCTTTGAAATGCATCAGATGTAGATCAGGGATCAAAGTCAGCTCAGTGACCCCTATCTTACCCTCTTCTTCCCATTACTCCTGATAATCCTGACAGAGATAAATATACCTGTACCATTTGCCCATTTCACACTCTTATCAGATTCCATCCCTATCAGATGTCTCCCTCTTTCCTTTAACTGCTGGATTCTACTCCCATCCCAGAGAAGTTAAAGGGGTTGTTCACCTTTGAGTTAACTTTCAGTATGACGTAGAGAGTGATATTCTAAGACAATTTGCAATTGGTTTTCAATTTTTATTATTTCTGGTTTTTGAGTTATTTAGCTTTTTATTCAGCAGCTCTCCAGTTCCCAATTTCAGCAATCTGGTTGCCAAATTACCCTAGCATCCATGCATTGCTTTGAGGCTGAACAGGGCCTGAATAGAAATATAATAAAATAGTAATAGTAATAGTAATAAAAAGTAGCAATAAGAATACATTTGTAGCTTTACAGAGCATTTGTTTTTTGAATGGGGTCAGTGACCCCCATCTGAAAGCTGGCAAGTATCAGAAAAAGATGGCAAATAATGAAAAAAAACTATAAAAATGAATAAATATTGAAGACTAGTGATGGGGGAATAAATTCAACAGGCATGGATTTGCGGCAAATTTCTGTGTCGCGCATTAAAATTATTCGGCCAACCGCTGACTTTAATGAATTTGGACAAAATAGTAGCGCGTATAAAAATTGACGATCGTGTCAAAATTATTTTGACACCCATTGACTTCAATACGTTTTGCTAATTTTTGTCGCTTGGACGAATCTGTCCCGTTTCGCTTCTCCGGAAAATTTGCGGAACGGGACAGATTCGCCCATCACTATTGAAGACCAATTGAAAAGTTGCTTACAGTTGGACATTCTATAACATACTAAAAGTTAAATTAAAGGTGAACCACTCCTTTAAGTAGATACGGTCACCAAATGAGCAAATCTTTCCCCCATATGGCCCACCTATGTTCCAGCCAAAATCTTTGTGCCATAATTTTGTCATGTTTGGGAAAATAGTTTAGTTCTGTCCATTCATTGGCTGATGAAACCTAGAACGTATGTGTGCCCTGGTTTGTCTGTGAGCACAGTGCCTTGTACAAGTTAGATGGATGGACTATAGCACTTAAGAAATAATTAATCCTTATTGAAGGCATATTGGGTTTAATCAATGTTTACTTGATTTTCTAGTAGATTTGATCCAAATTACAGAAAAAATCTGTTATCCAGAAAGGCCCAGGTCCTGAGCATTTTGGATAACAGGTCCCATACCTGTATATATATTTGCATTGTTTGAGGGTATTGTTTCCCTTTAAAAAGCATGTTTGGGCTAATATGCATCCAAGGGTTGTTATAATCATATTCCACGTCCTTATTGCGCAGACTGACTTGAACAGGAATCAGGCACTGCTTTCCCATAGAGATTTCCCTTAAACCTTTGTATTTAATGCTCTTTACTGTGTTTGTTGCAGAGTCGTACGACCCTACCAGAGTGGAAAGAGTTTAATCTGGAAGCAACACGAGAAAGAGAGGATTCTGCTCATGTAATGCCACACGACAGAGAGTAATTGAATTGGAAAAAGAAAACAGCCTTTTTAATGTTATAAGCTAAGAAAAATTGTTTTACTCCCAATGTGATTTATGGCATATACTAACACTGCCTTTAATACTGCCAAAACCAAACTACTCATGTGTTCCGTGTGCTGCGACAACATCTTGGAGTTAAGAACAGAAAGAATCTGACGTTGAAATATCTGTTTTCTTTTTTTTTTGTTAAAAAAGCACATTTGCATCTTGTTTCTCTTTCCAATGATGTCTGTTAGAATAAACACAGAACAGATTCACAGATCAAACAGCCAGGTCTAGCTTGTGAATGTAGTTTGGTTCTGTACACATTGGGTAAGAAATGAATAATAAGGCTAGTAAGCACATTTTTATAAGAATCTGAATGTATCCACACTGACACTGCACAGATTTTGTGAACGCTACAGATTCCTTATAGGAAATATATTTTGCCTGTTTTTTAGGACTGTTCTTTATTGGATAGCTATATTGGCCGTGTTGCAGACACTCTGTTATGATTTTTGATTGAGGAAGGTTCTGTAAAGGTTGAGGGTTGAGGTAGAAACAAAAGCATTTTTCAACCAATCAGCCATTGGCTTCAACAGCTGTAGGGCAGTTAAATGGAGCAGTGAACTTCTTATTGTTTGCTATAAATTACTAGACCAGGGCAAATGTTGCTCATGTTGGGCATAAACTGTAAGATTTGCTTATGTGGCTAGGTTGGTTTGACCACCAATGTGCTGGGCCAAATCAAGATGATCCCATGTTATGACCCCTGGGCAACTGTTAGGATCATGATGGGAGACCTGTTGGGAGAGGACTGTATCAATTTGCTCAAAACAGTTGATTGATATCTGGTTGTGGTGCATGGGCCAGCCCAAAACCCACAGGATGGACAAGCCAACCACATCTTCTGTAGTGGGTTGTGGGCCTAAAGCTGGCCATAGACGCAACGATTCGATCGTACGAATCGTGAATTCGTACGATTTTCGGACCGTGTGTGGAGAGTCCCAACATTTTTCGTCCGGCTGAGATAAACATTGGCTGATCTGTTCTTTTGTACTTTATTTGATCGGAATGGTAAGACTTTGATCTCCTGGCAGGTCGGGAGATGGGGAAGTCCGATCGTACGTTGATTCGTACGATCAGGTCTTTGCGTCTATGGCCAGCTTTACTCTGAGTCCCAGTACCTCTGGGTTCCCCCACCCCATCCCAATACTTTTTTGGTGCCAGCTAAAAGTCTCAGCAGGGATGTGATGACAGAGATGGGTGAGGGCAATAATGGTATCATTGTTGCTCACTGGACCAGGCTGGGTTTCGGTTGGTTTCAGTTGAAGATGTTCTGGCCTGTGCATCACCTAAATCTGACCTATTTTCAGCAAGATATCAGTTCAGGAAAGCCTACAGGAGGGCTGAATGCATGAGCCAAATGGAGGACAAAGTTGACAGCGCATGATTTACTTCCTGTAAAGGTGTAAAAAAAGCATAGCTAGACTAAGTCTTGACCTATCAAATCACTTCTGGGACCCCAAAGCTTGAAGAGGTTTTGCTTACAGGGACACAGATATGTTACTGGTGTTTGGTCTGTTATGGAGAATTTGGTATGTGATCCAATGAGGTTATTAGATCAGTGTGTAAACAAACCATTCCTTCTCTGCAGATTTCCATTTATACATAGCAGTAGGGGCTTGTTTAACTGGGTAGTGTCAAGTTTTAAAAGATGATGCGCCACTAACAATCGTAAATAAAGTGGTATATGATTATTGATACCAATGGAACACTGCTAGTGCCAGTGTTCGGTGTTTAAGCAGGCTGGAATGGACAGAGCACTATACTCCCTTCATATGTATAAATGCAAATAAGCAGTGAAAAAATTATATTATTATATTATATTATATGTACGCAGTAGCTATCATCAGCTCAAATGTCTCTAACAGGGTCAATATTTTCCTATAATGCCGTGAGCGCTTTAGAAGCACTATCACTGTGACGGTGGTCTGAATGGATGTCTGTGTATGTCTGCTTATGCTTAGCGCTTTCACCCATGATGAAAAGTGGGAATTTTCAAAAAGTGTATGTGACCACAAATAGCACTTCAACACATTTCAGTCCCTGCTGTGATGATGTACACTATATGGTAAGATGTATATGGACACCCATACTAAATATTGTGCCTATTATTACCTACACAGGGGTCATTAGATCATTCAATGTCATTCTTGACAATCCTGTGCTTCCTACTCGTGGCAACAATTTGGGGAAGGCTCTTTCCTTTTTCAGTATTGTAATGATCCTAAGTACAAATTGAGGGCCATACCGAATGGGTTTGCTGATATGGTAGTGGAACAACTTGACTGGCCTACTCAGCAATGACCTCAACCCAACTATCATTGGGTGCATTGGAATGCTTACCAGATCTGATCGCCCAACCACTTATATATGAAGGGAAAAGGGATGCACCGAATCCACTATTTTGGATTCGGCCGAACCCCCGAATCCTTGGCAAAGGATTCAGCCGAATGCCGAACCGAACCCTTATTTGCATATGTAAATTAGGGGTGGGAAGGGGAAAACATTTTTTACTTCCTTGTTTTGTAAAGTCACGTTATTTCCCTCCCCGCCCCTAATTTGCATATGTAAATTAGGGTTCAGATTCCGTTCGGCCGGGCAGAAGGATTCGGCCGAATCCTGCTGAAAAAGGCCGAATCCCGAACCGAATCCTGGATTTGGTGCATCCCTAGAAGGGAAGCAATTCTCTCCAACAATGTTCCAATGTCCATAGTGCAATGCCTTTCCAGAAGAGCAGAGGCTGTCATAGCAGCAAAGAGAAGGCCAATTTCAAATGAATGAATAAAACAGGTGCTGCAATACCTTTGGCCATATCGTGTAGTTTCTAATGGGCAGAAAGATTTCAGTAATATCTCATTTTGGGTTAGATGCTGTTGTTAAATCTTTTGAACAGTATTTGTCCTTGTCCAATAAGGTTGAGTGACAGTCCCCTTATTGGTCAGTTAAATAAGGTATTTAGGGGAGGCTTCCATTAAAATGTAGGCACTTTAAATCGAGTTAACACAGTTTGATAAGCTGTATTGTTCCTGCAGAATGTATAGATTTAAAATACAATGTATGTATAGTAAAGTTTCATAAAATTAGAGTGTATTCAAGCTGTTTATCACAACTTGGCGAGGCTACAAAACATAAGACCATTTTAGATGCAGCTGCAAACATTTCTCTTTACTGGGACTGTTCATAACAAGTATTAACATTCTAATAGATATAAGTTATTAAAAGTCATACCCATGGGACAGATTAAGTATTACTAGATGAAATTTGTAGCTCCACTGCAGTAAGTCACGGGAAAACAGGGGCATTATATTGGCAAAGCCAAGAGGTATCCTCCTCAGACTTAGTAAAAAAAAGTTGCTTCTTGGGGGGGTCTATACTCTCAACTTGCTTCCTATGAAAGTGCCATTTTCTGTTTTTTATTTTATGCATATGCTTAATATGTCATGCAAAAGAACTGTTAGCTTAGCTGGCGAGACGCCGCTTTGCCTGAGATGTTTCTAGTTGCTGCTTATCTTGCATAACCATGGGCTCCCCGCTATTCTAATACAAGCTCCTGTTTAACTATAAAAATGATTGGGTATGAGCACTTAGCGCATAGAGAAATATTATTAAGCTGTGGGAGTTTAAGTGTTTTCCTTGGCTTGATGGGCACTGTACCTTGCAACTGAAGGGAATAGTCTCTAAACTGTATCCATTTTGTATAGAAAAGTGATATTTTAGGTCATTTTCCATATAAAATCAAAATGATGTGCATTAAGAATGAAATGATTGTGTTCCGTTTGCCTTATTTTTACCTTCTAACATTGCAGTCGTGTATGTATAAAGATGAAGGAAAAACAACGTACTTTTTTCTGAAAGGTAGTTACTTTCTTACATTTGGTTTCTCTTTACCAGGGAACACCAATGTAAGCGTTATGGAGCATAGTGTTCCAGCATCCCTTCCCTAATTCAGGCCGATCACTAACAAGTGGAAAATCTTACAAAGCTGGCCGCGTTTTTATCAGGGTTTGTTTTCTTCCAAGTATACATTTGAATAACAATTCACGGAAATGCATGCATGTTCCTCACCCCCTTCCTAACTGTTTTTGTTGCCAATAAAAGTTTCTGCTCCCAGTGGAGTCAAACCATTTCACTGGGTGTCAACATTAATAAGCTATGACATATTTAAAGTAGACGCATGCTATTATGTTGCCTTAAATTCTAACTTGCAAACATGTTACTTAAAATAATCTTCTGTTAGACCCACCGCAACCACACAATGGTATTTGTAGTTTAAGCCCAGACTATCTAGAACTGGTGTTTTTGCCTTGGTCATGGTCATTCCTGTTTGAATATACATATATAAATATATAGTAGTGCTTGGCTATTAGATGACTATGGCATAGAAGGTGACAATCTATTGTTAAAGGATATATCTAGTATCCTCAATTGAGTGTATATACACATTCCACGCTAGAAACCATATATAAAATGCACTTTGCTTGCGCCGCACCCATGCATCCTCTATCCAAAGTAAATATAGAATGGCTTGTTGAAATCATCAAATTTCTCTGAGAATCTGAGTTCCTGGCTGCCTCTTCCTACTAGAGTTAAATTACAGATGTTGTCTGGGACTCCAGGCTTTTGTTTTAAGGGTGACTCATTAGGTCTTGCTGATGTTGGGTTACTTTATACCTGCAAGCACTTCTCACTACAAAAATACTTTTCTGCCTTTGACACCTACAATAGCATAACGTATAAAATTGAAAAATGAGGCTAGAGTCCTGCTTTATTTATTCTAATTCTTTACACCTCTTGCACATTGGGGAGAACAATATCCAATTAAACAGTACAAACTAGCATTACTGTTGTATAGTACACGAATTGTGACTAGTGATGGGCGAATCTGACCCGTTTCGCTTCACCAAAAATGAGCGACAATTTCTTGACGTGCGATAATTTTTTTCACCCATATATGGCCAAGGATTATTTTAATAGCCTTCAAGCAGAGTTTAATAGCCTTCAATCCATATGAGGATTGGTTATGCAAAGGAGGTTTTTCACCAGCTACAGTGGTGGAGCTAATAGTAGCATTCATGAGCATGAGAATGCTATTTATATAGCACAGCTGAACTTATCTATAGGCCGAACATTGCCTACTATAACGAAACAGAGAAAGGGTCCGCCATGGTTTGCCGGTAGGAAGAAATTGACTGCCGGCCCTACATACTGTGTTGGTCAGATGGTCCATTTAAAAATATCAAATTCCTAGCCAGAATCATATGAAATCTAAATTGTTCTAGATTATTCTTAGATTTGCTTCTTTTTAATGGTATCCATGGTAAGGGGAGTTGACAGGCTGGTTAATATTTGAATTTTGGGATTGTTCACAAAATGATGTTCCCTGTTCTGTATGAAGTCTTAAACTACCTTAAGGTGCATATTGTAAAGCCTAATCATGCAGCCTGGCACCAACTGCCATTTTTAAAAACAATATAAACATGGTAGGCGCTCACATTAATAAACCTGTTGCTAAATGCTGTATTGATGTGGCCAGTCAGTTAAATGGAAGTGGAGTCCATGATTGACTTGTTTTTGGATTGCTGCAATGTTTGTTGCATATCATAGACAAAATAGGCTTTCGTATTATAACCTTTGAGTTTGAGGTGCACAAAAATGTAATGAAAGGTTGTTGAAGTCAAAGTAATTCTTGTAAATCCATATTCCTTTACACTATAATGCAATTTACTTCGATTTTAATACTTCCTGAACATAATTCATTTCAACCAGAAGGTTCCAGAATAGAAAAAGAGTATCTTTAGGTTTCTGGACATCATATCATTTCCTTGAAGGTTCTCTAGTGCTAGCCCGCTTGTTGCATCATTCACCTCTTGTGAGTTTTAGGGCTTTTTTTGCCTGGACCTGGGTCTGATCACCAGATGAGCCTTTAATTTACAAAGTTTGTGTAATCTAATGTGTTCTGTTTCTGAAATTGCGATTTGCCAAAGGTACCACATTGGAGGAATGTAACCGCAGTATTGGACAAGGTCTTGTTGCCCAAGGTCTTGTTGCTCTTGGGGAAATTGAGGCTCAGGGTGGTTGTGTGAGCTCATATTTAACCTTTAAGATGTGTTATGACTGTGCAGATGTTCCCTTGGTCACACTACCAGTTCTGTAGTACAGGGATATCTGGAAGGATTCTAGAAGGTGTGTTACAGCAATAAGTAGGAAGACACAAGGGTAGTCTGCACACCGTCTGCTTACTTAGAAAGGTCAGTAATGAGACCTAAGACACTAAGGTCTATGGCACTATAAGGTGTAATCTGTCTCTGTCTCTGTGTTTTACACATCCGGGCACTTCTCCGTCTGTGTTTTTCAGAGTACACCACAAAAGCCATAGCCTAAATTCCATCTTTGGGCTGTATTAATAAAATCAAGCTGTTTCACTTAATGCCTGTTTTTGTTACATGTATTTTTTTTTTTTTTGATTTTACATAGACTATCTCCTGAGGTTAATATCAACTTGTACTCATTATTATACACATATTAAGAAAATATGTAGAAATGATATCTAACCGTTTCAGCTGACTTCAAATTCCACTGATATTTTTGCACTTGACGTGACCTATTTTGTTTTCTATACCGTATGGGGAAATATTTGTATGGCAAATATGTCAGTGAAAGAAAAAAAAAATTGCTCATTTAAACAAAGTATCTATTGCTTTTTACAAAATATGGTCTATTTTTCTAATGTGTACACATGCCAAAAGTTGCCAAATAAAACTTATTATATGTAATCATTTCTGCTGGGTTTTTTTTTTCCCTTAATGTTCTCTCCAGTAACTTTCTTCTTTTTATAAATGTAATATATTTCCAAGTTGTAACGTTTCCCAGTGGCTTCAAGCCTTCGTCTTGGCTGGTTGGAATGATAGAACGCAGACAGGGGGTTATCTCACTTCATTACTGTGGACACCCTCATAGCTTTCTGATTCCTTGTAGAGGGTTTTCAAAGAAAAACATTCCAAGTCCATTACACACTCTCTGGAATGGAACTGCTCATCTCCAGGCTTGCAGTGAAATAATGCTATATACCTTAAATGAGTCTGCAAGTAGGGCTGTAGGTCTAATGCCTGGTTATTCTCAAATGCAGATTGGGAAACAGTTTGGCAGGTAAACTGGTTAAGAGATGGAAAACAAGAAAACTACCAGATGCTGCAGATAATCCTCCTGGACATGTTGACATGTAAATGAGCATTTGGATGCCTGAAATTTTGTTTCATTTAATGAAGAGCTTTTTAGAGTAAAGATGGTGTCAGACTCCTGTTTTTTTAAGTCTTTCTAAGCTTAAAATGTCAGGTTGTGTTACACTTTGGAATTTATGCATAATAAAGGTAGACAGAGAATGGCTATTAAAGGAAAACTATACCCCCCAAACAATGTAGGTCTCTATTAAAAGATACTGAGTAAAACAGCTCATGTGTAAAACCCTGCTTCATGTAAATGAACCATTATCATAATAATATACTTTTTTAGTAGTATGTGCCATTGGGTAATCATAAATAGAATATTGCCATTTTAAAAAATAAGGGCCGCCCCCTGAGATCGTACGATTCACTGTGCACTGTACAAATCACATGTAAGGTCACATGAGCCAATTAACAGACAGAGCTCTGCCTTTTGCTTCCACACTTCTTCCTGTTACAGTTAGTGTTGTAGTATTTCTGGTCAGGTGATCTCTGAGACAGCACAGATAGAGTCACGAAATGGTGGTTCAAGGCAAGAGATGTAAAAGGGCAATATTTATGTAAATATATATTCCAGTTTGGTAAGATTCTTTAATATGTCATTCAATTTTATATAAACTATCTGTTGCTTAAGTATTCATTTTGGGGGTATAGTTTTCCTTTAATATATTTTAGGCATGCACCACATCCATCATTTTTAGATTGGGCCAAATGTTCCACAAAATATTCCGCCACATACCCCACTGAATTTAAAGCCATATTAAAATTTGAGAAAAATAAACCGTGTCCTGTTGTTCACTCCTTTAGTCACATGATGTTAAGCATTTGGATTCAGTTCGGACTAAGCACTTATATTGTTCATCGAAGCAACTCCTGGATTTGGTGCACCCTTACATTATATGCATTACAAAGAAATATAAAAGCATGTGAAATATAATTTCCATTTTCACATGTAGGTTGAGAGAATGATTGTTAACATATCTGCAACACAGAAATTTAGAACAAGAATGATTCCACAATGGAGTAAATCTAAAAACAGATGATTATAAGACAGAGTACTCTGTACCAGAGTACAAGCTCAAATATATAGTGAATAAAGTACCCCCTCTTGTAAAATATAAGGATATTATAAGTTACCGAGGAGTTTCATGACCATATAAAAACACGAGGCCAAAGGCCGAGTGTTTTTATACAGGTCATGGAACTCCGAGGTAACTGATAATATCCTCATATTTTGCAACTGGGGGTACTTTATTATAATACACACATTTCAGTGAGTCATGTGACAGAAATGACATCAGAACTCACCGTTTATAACTGATGACATCAGAACTCACCGTTTATAAGGATATAATTTACAAGATATTCATAGCTTTTGTGTATTATATAGTGAATAAAGTACCCCCTCTTGTAAAATATAAGGATATTATAAGTTACCGAGGAGTTTCATGACCATATAAAAACACGAGGCCGAAGGCCGAGTGTTTTTATACAGGTCATGGAACTCCGAGGTAACTTATAATATCCTCATATTTTACAACTGGGGGTACTTTATTTATTATAATACACAAATTTTAGTGAGTCATGTGACAGAAATGACATCACTACTCACCGTTTATAACTGATGACATCACTACTCACCGTTTATAAGGATATAATTTACAGGATATTCATGGCTTTTGTGTATTATTAATCGATATCCTTGCGTGACACCTTTTATGGTTTGTTGCTCCCAGTGGCCTCATAGCAGGAGCTTATTTTTGAATTCCAAGTTTTGGTTGTATAAAAACCAGCTGTACAGCCAAACAGAGCCTCAATGTAGGTTGACAATCCACATAGTGGTTACCAAATGGCCAATCACAGCACTTATTTGGCATCCACAAGAATATTTTTCATGCTTGTGTTTCTCCCCAACTCCTTTTACATTTGAATGTTGCTCACGGTTCAAAAGGTTGGGGATCCCTGGTTTAAAGGAATGGCGGTTTTGCCATCTTATGTAGTGTAAAAATGCATCTACACTTGAAACATACCTTGTAAATTTACCAGCATACAGCATGTTCACAGGTAATGTTTACCAATATGTTTGTTACTTTTGTTTTAGAACAATGGAGCACATAATAATTCCTTCTTCTTGTGCAAGCAATTAAATTGGCACATCATATTCTAGTGTCATGCACAAACTTGCTCCATGTGGCTTTGCACTAGTGGCATCTTAGAGAGGGTGGGAATCTTTAAAAGGACTTTTGGAAACCATTTCAATTCCCTTCAATCTTCTACAGTAAACACATCAGAACCTTGTATATTTGTATACTATAAACCATATTTACTCATGTGCCCTTAGTGGCCCGGGGTTTTAATACTGGATCAAACACTGTACTTTTTAATACTTGTAACCCCCCACTATTGTTCATACAAACATATAATTACATGCAGGTTACCTGTGGTGCAAAACGTATTTTCAGTTGAACAAGAGGGGCTTGGTAAATAGCTGGGATTACCCCTCCCCGGAACATGCACCGGGCATCAAAAATTGATACTAAAAGTTTGAGGTTAGAGATACTGTATATTATTTAGAGTTTTTATTGGTGAAACACAAATCTGATTTCTAGCACTACAATCACCTTTTCTCTTATTTTTACAAATTTTGGGTTGATATTTTAGCCAAAATTATTTTATATCTCCAGTAAGGTTGGTGATAAATAGGCATCCTCATTAAACACAGCTATCAGGCATGTCAGATAGGTGTGTTTATTTTTATCGCAAATGCATGGCTACAATGACATTATCTATGTGAGTGTCAGAACTCAAAATACAACTGCTTCAAGCAAGATATAATCCAGCATCATCCAAAAACTCTGATAACTAAGGACGCTCCAAATTCAGAATTTAATTTGGGATTCGACTCCTTCCAGCCACGTGACTTGCTGGATAGCTTATGACAGGCATTATTCTGAATGTGCATTTCTGAAGTATTTGGCTCACATCTGTATATGCAAATTAGGGTTTGGATTCTGTACAATATTTGGATGCCTCTTCAGTGTAGGATTGTGTATTTGGCCAAACACAAAACTTGATGAAATTGACTTAGACTGGAAACACCATAGACAATTTCGAACACTCAAAAGAATTCTGCCACATCCCCATACCTGCACCTATCCTGCATAACTCTTAATTTCCCTAAAAGTATGGGATTGTTTATCTAGAATTTTGAGGGTTTTTCCCCTATCCATACCTTAAGTCTGCTAAAAACAAATAAACATTAAGGGCCATATTTATTATGTAAAATTAAATTCACTAAAAAAAAATGACGTGAAAAGCCATGTAAAATAAATGCCTAATTTATAATGTGTGTTATTTTACACCATGCAAATGCCAGATTTGCCACCGTTATTTTACATTGCTTCAGACCTTTGTTTGCAGTGGAATTTACGCGGTTTCTTTTACACTACGAAGCCTGGTGATATGTGAATTATACTGCCATTTTTTTACACCTAGGGTTGCCGACCTAGAGATGACAGCAGAATTCTGAGCTTTGTCAATATTCTCATACCATCTGTTTAAAGAAAATTCACACAAATCAATCACTAATAGCCCCCCAAGCCTGCACAGCAGCCACCAGAAATAAAAACTGAAATTAAATAAACTATATTTAAAAATTTGCTTTCCGTTTGTTAATTGAAGTTATGCAATACACAGATCAGCTTAAACATATGGAAATTCTTTGTAGAAATCTACATCTGCAAATTGAAAAAATTTAAAGGCAATAATAGCCTTCAATTAACTGTATTTTAATACAGGTGGGTCATGGGGATCAGGGTCCCGTGTGAAAGCTGAAATGCAAGTGAACTTTTTAAACAGAGCTTTTATGGTTTTATGGAAATTGCTTTTCCAATACCTTTCCGGTTCACTTAGAATTATTTTTTTTAAATTAGCGTCCTACTAACAGGGTCGGACTGGGCTGGCAGGGTGCCGGGAAAAAACCTGGTGGACCCCCAGCTCTTGCGCACAACCACCTGTCTGTGAGCATGCACACAGACAGGGGGGACCCGGTCTGTGCGCATGCTCACAGACAGGTGGTTGTGCGCAAGAGCCGGGGGCAGCAGCCCCGGTGAGCCCGGGCCCCCCAGTTCGACCCTCCCTAGTAAGGTAGCTTCTAGCAATGGTACAGTTTCTTCATTTTTATTTTTTTAGTTGTCTGTATCAGCAGACAAGGAGCCAACTGTGCATCAAGAAACGCCAATAGAGAGCACCCCAGAATCAGCACAAAGGTTTGTTACTTCGTGATGTATTAAAAAAAAAAAATTTCAACCATGTTTTTATTTGGGTTAAGTCTATTGGGCGTAATTAATGATGGGTGAATAAATTCGCCAGGCATGAATTTGCGTCACATTTTCGCGTTTTGCCGCCAGCATATAAATTCGCAAAAACTGCGGTGAAAATTTGAAGATGAAAAACCCGCACATCAAAATTATTTGGACGCCCATTGACTGTAATGCATTTGGATGAAATAGGCACGCGTAAAAAAATTGACTTCAATGCATTTCACAAATTTTTCCCCATTACCAGTTTTTCAGTAAATTTGCAAAATTTTTCGCAAATTTTCTTCTCTTTTCTATGTTACAGTGATATATTGCCACTATTATTTTCCAGAGGGCCTGAACTGATATGTTTATGGAAGCCTACTTGGTTTGAGGTAAGTATATTTGGAGAAGGTTTTGTAGTGTATCTGCCAGTAATTTTAAGGTTTTTCAGTTTTTTCAGTGATTTAGCAGCGTAATGGTTCTATATGATGATTGTACAGTAGAATATTTTGTCAGAATGTGTTAAACCTGTATTTCTACTTTATACGTTTTTCAATCTCCTGTGGTTTTCCCAATAAATTCCCTCCAGGTTAACCAAGTGGTTATATAGTCTAGGTATTTCTTATGTAGTGAAGCTGTAATTTCTTCCATAAGACCTATGAATAGATATCTATCTCATACCATTTTTCTATAGTGGCTTGGTTCTCTTGTTGATTGGGATAAGTGCTTTAGCAGCCATCAGCAAATCAAGTAAGTAAGTCACATTTAGTGGAGTCTGCCTTCTGATATTTATGGCAAAGCAGTACTGAAGAGCACCGAACACCTCCTAGCAGTTAATTATTTCTATACATGTGTTAGATATGTGTCCAAAATACGACCCATATATGGACTAAATTACCACTTCCACCATCTCATCTCCAACAGCAGTTGTCAGGCAACACTCTCAACCTGCATCTTTTTACTATTAAAACACTTTGAAACTGTTTTGGGGTTAGTCTTAGCCTCTGCTGCAATGTGCTCCTCATATACAATCTTCTGGATTGCCACATAGGATGTTGGTGCTTCAACAATTACTTCTTCAGGGAATAAATTGAGAACAGTGACAATTTAATATCCTGTTAAATGTCAACCATTGATGTTTTTAGAAGCAAACATAATGCCCCAATAAAGTGTTGTTTTTTCTTTTATCGTCTTCTCAGTTGATTAGTTTGAATTCCTTATAAATGTCTGGTTAATTCATTTTGGAGAAGCGAATATATTTGAAGAAGTGATTTTTTTGCTTAATTTCATAATAAGAAATAATATAGCCTTATTAAAGGTTTAGCTGCAGCCCAGAGCAGATCCCAGTAGGTTTAAACCAGAAAACCACATATTTTTGAAAAGTCACACATTCTGTTGAATCCAAAATGGGTAATCGTGTCTTTCTACTCCAAATTACCAAACATAAAAGCTTTATTAAACATAATGGTTTCTATGAAAGATTCTGAAAATTCTGAAAAATCACCTCAGAACTTTGCAAGTTTGTATCTCCCACATAGCTTTAGGTACCAAAATAAAAAATAATAGCATCCAATATGTGGGGGTCGAGATTTTCTTGACCCGCAAATCACTATTATGTGCCATAAGACCCCTTAACAGTACAGAGACCCTAGACAACCATGTATTTTTTTAAAGTACACATTCTGAAGATATATGGGGTATATATGTCTTTTTACTGTAAATTACCAAACTGCAAATCTATGCTATACTTAAGTTTTTTTTACATTTCTCGCAATCGTCACAAAGCATTTTAAACTATTATATGCCCCACATTTTGGAATGTACGTGTATAAAACTTCCTAAAATGAATGCCAGGGGTCTACTGAACAGTTTGATGCCCAATATGCAAACATTTACCAAACTATGTGGTGTAGAGAGGCACCCAAATGGATATATAGCAAACTGAATTTCCGGGGGCAAAAACAAATAACAGAGAACCGTGCGGAATGCAATAAAATCACTAAGATTCAATAAATGTTATCGGCAATCAGAATTAGTTTGAATATTTTGGCTTGACCAAGTAATTTTTACAGTCAAAAACAAACAATACAACACCTAGGCAGAACTGAAAATGCAATAAAATATAAAATGGCTAAAATGCACCAAAATGGAAATATAATTCCCAATTAACATACAAAAGATACACAAAAAAGATACACAGGATGCAGAAAAAAATCCACATAACTGTGTATATGTTTGTGTACACTCTCAGAACACTCTGATAGAAGAAGTCTTTAACGGTTATCTCAAATATTATTGCCTAGCCTTCTTAGACTGTGCTTGAAAAATGTTATGACCATGTTAAGTCCTCAAAAATTTGGACCTTTAGATATAAATATTTAAAACCACTCACCCTCTCTACTGAAGCCCCTCCAATATTAAGGGTAGAGTAGAACCTCTGATATTTCCCACCACTAACGCCTTAGTTTTACTGACATTCCAATGAAGACAATTCTCTTGACAACATGATACTACATTCTCCACTAGACGCATCATTATTGGTGATGAAGCCCTGCCCACTGTCATCAGCAAATTTTACTATGGAAAAAAAGCTGAATGTGGTCACACAATCATGGGTGTAGAGTATAGAGCAAAGGGCAAGGTAAGCATCTTTGTGGAGCCCCTATATTTAGTATGATAGTATTAGAAACAGAATTACCACCTATGACTTTCCCATCAAAAACTCAGGCACACAAGCGACTATTTAGTCCGAAATATATCAATTTATACAACAATCTACATGGAACTATCATGTTAAAGGCTGAACTATCATCAATATTAGAGATGGGCGAATTTTTTTGCCTTGTTTCGCCGAAAAGTAAACATTGACGCCTATAGACTTGTATGGCGATGTGCGTCAAAATAAAAAGACGCGCAACAATTTTTTTTTTACTTTAATGGGCGTCAGCGACATTTCACCAGCTGCGAATTTTTGGCGAAGCGAAACGGGTAAAATTTGCCCATCCCTAATCGATATATTAACAGTAGTAAATAATGAAGCCTCATAAAATTTTCAAGTTTCTTGGTTCACATGGTTGAAAGTAGAATGTAGAACATTCGCCAAAATACATTGAAGTCTATGGACGACAACTTTTTTTGAGGAGTAACACATTACACAACAACTTTTTGATGCAACAAATTTTTTCACCCATTAAGCTGGCCATAGATGTTGAGATTTTTAAAAGATCAGATCCTGATTGTGAGGCCACAATCTTCTCAGAACGATCCCACTAACCGCACGATAATTTCGAAGGATTGGTCGGGCTTCCCTAAAATCGGTCGTTCGGGAAGAAGAATCGTCGAGTCTATGGGGAGCTTTAGAGTCTATGGGACGTCATTTTCACAGCAAAACTTAGCGAAAATTTTCACTCGTCACTAACAAGCAATAATCCTTATTAAATCCTTGGTGAGTATCAATAAAAAAATTTGTATTGTATTCGTTTGTAAAGCATGTGATTATTATTTCTTATTATGAAACAGGAACATTATATTGTTACTTGTACTGTCTCTAGTAAAAGCAGAAAAAAACATTTCTCCCCTTGTCCTGTAGCACCACCTGGAGGAAATCCCTATTGTGCCTGTTATTTAGCAAAGATGAACATCAGAACTTAATTTAAAAATGATCAGTAGATAAAAAAAAAGAAAAGCTGAATGTTAGAAGAATAAAGCCTTTGGTGTCCACTGTCTATTTTAAATTGTTCACAAATCACAAAAAGGTTATGTCAAAAGGGAGCAGCCCTCTTAACAAATGGTTATGTGTGTTGTTTGTTGGTGTTAAGACTTGACCTCAGAAACAAGATGATAATTGTTGTTACGACACAGACCTTTTAAAATCTGCCCTTCATACTGTATATGCTTTAAACAGTTTCCTTTGATTTTCTTTGACCTATTTAAAGTGTCATTTTCTATATGACTTTTACCTTGATTATAAAGAATTAAATAAACTTCATGAAGAATTGTGCCACTTCACCCAACAAACTATTTTTCAAACAACTGCTTTATTAAAAAACAAACAAAAACAAAATAAAACCAGTAGCAGGGATGGAACAAGGCTTTAGCAATGACAATCTGCCTTTGGTTGTCTTTCTGCCCACTTACTATTATCAATGTGAACACAACAATGTAAACACATCAATATCCTAATTCAACTTTTTACTCCAAGTTTCCAAAACTCAATTCAAAATTTCTAGTTCAGTACAAGAGTATTGAGTTATTTTTTGCCAGTAGACTCCAATGAGTGGGGAAAAAAAAATTGTCACACGTCAAAATAAAAGTCACCCTTTGAATTCAATGCATATGGCAATTTTTTTGTCCTTTCAGCGAAACAGGTCCCATTCGCCCATCATCACTATAAATAAGCAAGTACTCTTTAATGCTGTGATATAGGAGTTCACCTGAGTACGTTATATAATTTCTTGTTCCTGGCAACTTTTATTTAGTCTTCATTTGTGATCAATTTTTCCTTCCTCTTCTGTCTCTTTCCAGCTTTGTGACTAACCCTAGCAGACAAAAATCTATTGCTTTATGATGCTACAACTTGGTTAGTTTTTTGTTAGTAATCTTCTAGTCTCTCATTCAAACCAATGACTGGTTGCAAGGGTAAGTTGGGCCCTAGCATCTGAACTAAGCTGCTGAAAGAAACTAAATAATTCAAGAGTTTTTAGAATGTTACGGTCAACATCATACAAAAGGTTAAAGGGATTCTGTCATGGGAAAAACACGTTTTTTTAAAAAAAAACACATTTAATTTGAAAATCTAAAAGGGGTTATTTTGCCAGGTCCCCTCAGTCATGTAACTTGTGCTCTGATAAATTACAGTTAAACTTTACTTCTGCACTACAAGTTGGAGTGATATCAACCCCCCTCCAGCAGCCTAACAACAGAATGGGAAGGTAACAGAAAAACAGCTCCATAACACCTGCATTGCTAGGTGTAGATATGTGATTGTGAAGTGCTGGCTCTTTATGAAAGTATCAGGCACAATGACATGAGATGGCTGCCTACACACCAATATTACAGCTAAAAAATACATTTGTTGGTTCATGAATCCAATTATTTGTAATGTAGAATAAATTTGTAATTTAGAAATAAAAACTACGCTATAAAAATCATGACAGAATACCTGTAAGTGACCTATTTGTTGGGTGCTTCCCGCTATGTGATGAAGCAGCCTGTTTGTCAGTGCACTAAATATTGAAAATTCTGTCTCGTTAAACACTGGCACTCTCTGACACAACCGTTAAAATAAAAACATATATTACTAGATATTTCAGATTGTGCAGTTATTAGGCTCGCATGAATAAATGTTTATCCTATGATTAAATGAGGGGAACTTGAGAGCTACTGCTGGCAGCTGGTATGGTTTCCATTATTCCCAGTTTTATTGAAATTTGACATCACTGTAGGACAAAAGGCCTTAAACTATTATATTCACCCTAAACTAGCCCCCCCTAACCTGCACCCCTTACAGTGGAGTATATGAAGAATAAAAGATCTGTTTTGGTCAATATCACCCACCATCTTAGCCCTTGATCTGTCCTTGAATTGTAAACAGTGTGAGACCCTCTGATGTTGCTGTGAAAAACAGCCAGTCTTTTCTTACTGTTGGTGAATTTCACCCTCTGTCTTCTCTTAGAAATAGTGAGACAAGTCCAGTATTTACAAAAACACCAAACAAAAAATAAAATAAAATGATTACTTAATTTCAAGTGGCCCAATCTTGCACAAAAATTTGCTTGGTCAAATTGAGCGAATAAGCTCTGATGACAGATACAAAAAAAAGAAAAAGCATAGAAACTTAAGACTACGTTTGGTGAGTTTCATCCAATTTTCTCCTCAGTTAGACACAGTGGGGGTCATTCATCAACACTGGGCAAATTTGCCCATGGGCAGTAACCCATGGCAACCAATACAATTGCTCAATTCATTGTTCTACTTGCAGCTGGCTTTAAAAAGCTTTTTTTTTGTTGCTATGGGTAACTGTCCATGGGCAAATGTGTCCAGTGTTGATAAATGAGCCCCGGTGTGACAAATCCAGCCCAAAAACACTGAGAACCTCAAACTACAAAAATACTTACAAGATTACTTAATTTCACCTGGCCCAAGTTTGCACAAAAAAATCCTTTTACGGTCAAATTCAAAAGAGGCTTTGAAAAGAAAAGCAGTTACTGTCGGCAACCAGGATAGAATGTAATTATTTTTCGTTCCCTGCACGAACCTCTGAGCAAAAACAAAATAAATGAAATGTACTTGTAGTTAAATACTGAGAGCAGAGGCTCTGGTGGTGGTGCATACTGCTGGTAAGCAGCAAGAAATTACAGTACAATTTCCAGGCAAAAGCAGATGCTGTTAGTATCTCCTGATGAAAGATTTCAGTGGAGTCTATTGCCAGCATTTACCAGAAGAAAAAATTAAGTGGGTTGTTTTTTGTTCTGTGCTTAGGTCCCTAAAATGTGAAAAATCTGGCCCGTTTGCCAAAAACCAATAGAACCCTCTGATGCCACAGTGAAAAATGGAGCCCAAACTATACTGTTGATATATTTCACCCAATGTCTCCTGCTAAATTAGTTTAGTTAGGTCCATAAATATTTCGACAGCGACAACTATTTTCTAATTTTGGTTCTGTACATTACCACAATGAATTTTAAATGAAACTCAGATGCAGTTGAACTGCAACCTTTCAGCCTTAATTAAGTGGGTTGAACAAAAAGATTGCATAAAAATCTGAGGAAATAAAGCTTTTTTTTTTAACACAATCGCTTCATTTTAGCTCAAAAGTAATTGGACCATTGACTCAAAGGCTATTTCATAGGCAGGTGTGGGCAATTCCTTCGTTATGTCATTATCAATTACGCAGATAAAAGCCCTGGAGTTGATTTGAGTGTGGGGGGGGGGTGCTTGTATGTGGAAGATTTTGCTGTGAACAGACAACATGCGGTCAAAGGAGCTCTCCATGCAGGTGAAACAAGCTATCCTTAAGCTGCAAAAACAGAAATAAACCATCAGAGAAATTGCTTCAATATTAGGAGTGGCAGAATCTACAGTTTGTTACATCCTGAGAAAGAAAGAAAGCACTGGTGAACTCAGCAACGCAAAAAGACCTGGACGTCCATGGAAGACAGCAGTGATGGATGATCGCACAATCATTTCTATGGTGAAGAGATAACCCTTCACTACAGCCATGCAAGTGAACAACACTCTCCAGGAGTTAGGTGTATCGATATCCAAGGCTAACACAAAGAGAAGACTGCATGAAAGTAAATACAGAGGGTGCACTGCAAGGTGCAGGTCACTAAGGCTAGACTGGATTTTGCTAAAAAAAAAAACATCTAAAAAAGCCAGCACAGTTCTGGAAAAACATTCTGTGGACAGATGAAACCAAGATCAACCTCTACCAGAATGATGGAAAGAAAAAAGTATGGATAAGGCGTGGAACAGCTCATGATCCAAAGAATACCACATCATCTATAAAACATTTGGGAGGCAGTGTGATGGCTTGGGAGTGTATGGCTGCCAGTGGCACTGGGACACTAGTGTTTATCCATCATGTGACACAGGACAGAAGCACAAGAATGAATTCTGAGGTGTTCAGAGACAAACTAATGAAATGTACCGTTGGTTAAATATTAAAATAAATGTCTTCTGATAAGACCCTGGGAGCAGAGACTTCAATTTAGTCTATTGCCATAACTCACCAAAAGAGAAAATGAAGTGGGTTGTTTTTTGTTCCCGGCTTAGGTCCCTATATTTGTAAAAAATCTAACCTTGTTTGCACAAAACACAAAGGGATCCTCAAATACCACAGTAGAAAATGAGCGTAAAAAATGACGTATACCGTTGATCTATGTCACCTTTGTCCTCTCCTAAATTAGCTTTTTTTATTCCTAAATTGTGAAAAAATTCGACCATAGTTTTCATATAAAACATCGGTATCCTTTTACCAGAGTAAGAAATAAGAGCCTAAAAACCCCTATTGTCCCTAAATCCAACACTACTGTGAACATAAAAGCCTATAAACTAAATATTACTGTCACTATATTTCTTCCGCTCTTTTCTCCCAAATTAGCCTATATTATAGCCATATGTTGAATTAGTCCATATTGTAAAAAATACTGCCCTGGACTTCACATAAAACACCGGACCAGAACTCAAGTGAACAGTCTGTTTGTGTACTAGTGGGTGACAGTTTGATAGCTCTCACTCCCCATGGAACAGGTCAAACCCCTGCCAGCCCCAATCTTCACCCTTTTGGGGCCCCAGACCTTTCTGCTGCAGAACAGACAGGGAACCTGCACAATTTGGAGTTAGGAACATGTGATATGTGGAGTATACCATTGGCTTTTGACTCCCACAACCACCCACTGGTAATTACAATGAGAAAATAGTTGCGCACCCCAGGTCTCCAAACTAACTACAGCACAGAGACAGCTTAAATTGATTCTGTCACAATTTTTATGATGTAGTTTTCATTTCTAAATTACACTGCCAATAATTCACTCTACAATAAAAACTGCCATTCCTGTACCAGCACGTGTATTTTTTTAAAATTTATAATATTGGTGTGTAGGTGCATCTCAGGTCACATTGCCTGTTATTTTAGAAAGAGCCAACACTTTAGGATGGAACTGCTTCCTGGCAGGCTGTTGTTTCTCCTACTCAATGTCTCACAGTGGGACCTGGATTTTACTATTGAGTGCTGTTCTTAGAACAGGGGCACACGGGCAGATTTGGGGATATTAAGTCGCCTGGTGACTAATCGCCTCTTCTTTGGGGCGACAATCTCCCTGAACTGCCTGACCTGGATTTTTTTTTGGAGTGCTGTTCTTATATCTACCAGGCAGCTGCTATCTGGTTACCTTCCGATTGTTCTGTTGTTAGGCTGCTGGGGGGGGATATCACTCCAACTTGCAGTACGGTAGTAAAGAGTGACTGAAGTTTATCAGAGCACATGTTACATGACTGGGTGCAACTTGGAAACTGACAATATGTCTAGCCCCATGCCAGATTTCAAAATTAAATATAAAAAAAACAAATTTTATTGCAGAATTCTGCAGGAGCAGCACTATTAACTGATGTGTTTTGGAAAAAAAACATGTTTTACCATGACAGTATCCCTTTAAAGGGCATGTAAAGTCTAAAATAGAATAAGGCTAGAAATGCTGTATTTTGTATACTAAATATAAACATGAACTTACTGCACCACAAGCCTAATCAAACAAATAATTTATGCTTTCAAAGTTGGCTACAGGGGGTCACCATCTTGTAACTTTGTTAAACATCTTTGCAAGACTAAGACTGTGCACATGCTCAGTGTGGTCTGGGCTGCTTAGGGATCGTCATAAACAAAGCTGCTTGAGTTCTGCATGGCTGGGAAGTACGGCGGGGGCCATAACTTCAAGGTCAACCACACCTTTAATAGCATCAAAACTACCGCTCATTTGTTGCAGTGGTTGACCCAGCACCCCCACCAGTATTTTCATTATATCAGCCATTTTCTTCTGTTTTCCCATTGTCTAAAAAGCTTTTTATTCCCTCTCTTCCTTCCATTTCTGAGTACTTTTCTTTCCCCTATTACTACTCTTATAGCCCACTCCCCCCCTTATTTTCCCCAGTTTCACGCCTGTTCTACTCCCCTTTATACGCTGTTTTCCTCTTCATTACCATTTTCTCTTTTTTTTTTTCGTTTTGCTACACGGTCCCCCATTCAAATATTTTTATGTTCGGCTCGCGTGTTTTATAATCTTTTTTCGTATTGTCTCCCAAACCCCTAATCCTTTTGAGCGTTAAATATTATTGGTAACCGGTGGGGCTGCGGAATTGATGGTTGGAAGCGGAGACCTGCAGCAACAACCCATCGGCAAAGCCCGCGCAGACCGCACTGTGAAGAGAAAAGTTTGCACAGCAACAGATCGACGATGCGAGCGTCTCTGCAATCAGCGTCCGACGTGATTGGACAGTTTGCAAATCAATCTCGTAGAGGCTGTCCAATCAAGTCGTGCGTAGAACTCACAGGATACCGAACATTAGTAACAGGCTTGCTATTGTCATGCACATTTAGATAATTCCCGCTGTTTCATCCCAGCAATCCTCCCGTTGCAAATTGAGGAAATAAAATGGAAAAATACGTTGTTTATGTGTTATAGAAGCATTCCATGGAAAACTGTAATGCTGAAGAGCTCAAAGGACAACTTCAGCCTCAACCATTAGGGGGCACATTTATCAAAGGTCGAAGTGAATTTCCGAATTAAAAAACTTCAATTTTCGAAGTCATTTTTGGGTACTTTGACCGTAGAATAGGCCAAATTCGACTTCGATTTGAATTAAAATCCCTTCGAAAATTCGACCACTCGAACTCAAAGTACTGTCTCTTTAAAAAACTTTGACTTCAACACTTAGCCACCTTAAACCTGCCGAATTGCTGTTTAGCCTATGGGGGACCTCCTAGAACCTATCTGAGGGTTTTGGGCAAGTTTTGAGAAGTCAACGTTTTTGTTTTTTGAAAAATACTACGAATCGTTCGGTTCGAAGGGTTAAATCGTACGATTTTACATTGATCGAATACGGCCGTTTTCGCTCGAAAAAATACTTCAACTATCGAAGTACTCAAATTTGATGGTCGAATTTCGAAGTTTTTTTACATCAACATTCGACCATCGAATTTGAGTACTTTGATAGTTGAAGTATTTTTTCCAGTGAAAACGGCCGTATTCGATCGAAGTAAAATTGTACGAACAAACGATTTAACCCTTCGAATCGAACGATTTGAAGGATTTTTTAAAAAAAAACTTCTCAGAAAAAAAAGACTTCTCAAAACTTACCCAAAAGCTTCAGATGGGTTCTAGGAGGTCCCCCATAGGCTAAACAGCAAATTGGCAGGTTTAAGGTGGCGAAGTGGCGAAGTTTTTTAAAGAGACAGCACTTCAATTTTCGAGTGGTCGAATTTTCGAAGGTTTTTCAATTCAAATCAAAGTCAAATTTGGCCTATTCGATGGTCGAAGTACCCTAAAATTACTTCAAAATTCGAAAATTCACTTCGACCTTTGATAAATCTGCCCCTTAATGTTGCAATCTGGAAATATCATGGAGTCCTGTTTAAACTAATTGTTTTCCTTTCTGATTAATTTGGGGCTACTGTTTAAGAGTAACACAGTATGTGGCACTAAGCTAGCATGTAGGGTTGCCATCCGGCTGGTACTTTTAAAAAACCTGCCAAGGACGAGGCCCGTATTACACATTTATCGGCAATGTAGTAGCCAGTAAATTTGTAATACCTTCAATAAAACCCCTTGACCCGCCCCCAATCCACTGGAAATTTAACTTTTCTCCTCCATTACCGTGACTTGGATCCACCCCCTTTTACATCACCGCCCGCCCCTTTTGGTTCTGCCCTCACCACCAGCCAGTAAAAAAAATTATGAAAAGGTCAGACCCGAACTGGCCATCTGTGGGTTCTGGCAAATGCCAGAGGGTCTGCTGTAAGTTGCTATAGAAAATCACTATTTGTTGGGCTGGTGGGGGCTGTTTGGGTCTCTGTGTATTCATGTCCTAGGCTGCGTTGTTTAATGCTCTCACAATCGCAATAATGCACCTTTAAATCGTTGCATGTGAAACACTTTTTTTCAATGGGTGACAAAGCCCCTCTATCTGTCATATACTTAAATGTTTTTGAGTGGCCTTAAAAGAGAAACAAACCCTTTACCAAAAAAACCCTACCCCCACCCAAAGTAGACCTCCTCCCCATCCTAGCTGCCCCCTAACTTTTTACTTAACCCAATTTCAGTCCATTTCGGCGCATACGCAGTTGTCACAAACCGATAAATTGCTGCGCATGCGCCACTTCGTCGGTCTCCGTCTCAGCTTACCACAGACCCGGAAGATGGCTGCAGTGAACTCTGATGCTGTGACTGTGCACCTAGGGGTAAGTAAAAAGTTAGAGGCATTTCCCTGGGGGAGCAGCTAGGCTAGGGGGGGAGGAGGGAGGGGTCTACGTGGGGTGGGGGTACGGTTTTTTTGGTAAAGGGTTTGTTTCTCCTTTAAAGGTGTAATTCACCTTAATTTAACTTTTAATATGTTATAGAATGGCCAATTCGAAGTGACTTTTCAATTGGTCTTCATTATTAATTTTTTATAGTTTTTTAATTATTTGCTTTCTTCTGACTCTTTCCAGCTTTCAAATGGGGGTCAGTGACCCCATCATAAAAAAAAAAAAAGAAATGCTCTGTAAGGCTGCAAATTTAATTTGGACCCTAGCAACCAGATGGATGAAACTGCAAACTGGAGAGCTGCTGAATAAAAAGCTAAATAATAAACGAAAACCAATTGCAAATTGTCACAGAATATCTACACCAGGGGTGCCCAGAATGTAGATAGGGACCTTTAGCTGGTGATCAGTAGATCTCAAGACACTGCCATCAAACCATATTGTCTAAATCACCCTCCTATTTTATTCTTTTCATTCAGATATTTATTATGTTAAGGTTATATAAGAAATAGTTGCTTGTTTAATATAGCAATATAATGTTGAAGTAATCTTTTCCTTGAAACAGAATGCTAACAGTGCTTTCTGGATGTAGCTCATAATTGGACAAAGTCACTTGATTCACTAACTTCAAGTGAAGGATTCGAAGTAAAAAAACGTTGAATTGGCGTAAATTCGCCTGAGTAGAATGATTCGAATAGATCGAGCGCAAAAACGCTGCGACTATTCGCCATTCGATAGTCGAAGTACTGGATCGAGCGCAAAAACGCTGCGACTATTCGCCCATTCGATAGTCGAAGTACTGTCTCTTTTAAAAATACTTCGACTGCCTACTTCGCCACCTAAAACCTACCGAATTGCTTTAAAAGCCTATGTTGTTTTCCAAGTTTTTGATCGAATAAAAAGGCATTAGATCGAATGAAAATCCTTTGAGCGAATATTCGATCGAGCGCCTATTCGCCTGGCGAATAGTCGCCAATTCGACTATTCGCCAGCGCGTAAATTCGCCCGAATTGCCTATTCGATTCTATTCAATTCTATACCCCAGTCGAATTTCGAGGGATTTAACCCCTCGAAATTCGACCCTTGATGAATTTGCCCCTTAAAGTAGACTCATATTAATAAAGTATGAGCACTCCTGCTCTACATCTTTCTAAAAGTTAAATTAAAGGTGAACTACCCCTTTAAAGCTTGGTGCCCCATATTACAAAAGGTCTCCAGTATTGGGGATAACAGATTGTGGCACATTTAAAGAACTATACCTTTAGAATGAATATATATGAATATATATAGTGAATAAAGTACCCCCTATTGTAAAATATAAGGATATTATAAGTTACCGAGGAGTTTCATGACCATATAAAAACACGAGGCCGAAGGCCGAGTGTTTTTATACAGGTCATGGAACTCCGAGGTAACTTCTAATATCCTCATATTTTGCAACTGGGGGTACTTTATTTATTATAATACACAAGTTTTAATGAGTCATGTGACAGAAATGACATCAGAACTCACCGTTTATAACTGATGACATCAGAACTCACCGTTTATAAGAATATAATTTACAAGATATTCATGGCTTTTGTGTATTTTATATATATATATATATATATATATATATATATATATATATATATATATATATATATATATATATATACACATACATATATAGTTCAAGAGGACCCGCACTCCTTGGTTAGTGAACCAAAAATATCTTTATTTTTTAAACTTGTGCATCCAACGTTTCGACCCACATTAGGGCCTTTATCAAGGACAAAATACAAGTGTACTGGTGTTTAAACATGTTTAGCCCCTCCCAGTATTACAAAGGCACCAATCGTGAAAGCATATAAATCCACATTGCCAGTGTCGGACTGGGTCAGCGGGAAACCGGGAAAAAACCCGGTGGGCACCGGCCCTCTTGGGCCCCCGCCGGCCCAGTCCCGGTCCTAGATTGGCCCCCGAACGGAAATAAAAGTTGTGCGGCGCTGTTTAATCGCCATTGGCGCATGCGCGCGTTGGACCTGACGTTCGCGCATGCGCACAAGTTTTTGCGCATGCGCACAAGTTTTTGCGCATGCGCACAAGTTTTTGCGCATGCGCACAAGTTTTTGCGCATGCGCACGGGGCCCCCGAGGTTCACAACCCGGTGGGCCCCGACTGCGCCAGTCCGACCCTGCACATTGCATATGTTCAGTCATTGGTGAAAAAAATGTGCAATATATCATCACCATGTGATGTCAATGTTGAGTGAATAAAGCGATTTTCTTATTCAGAAAAAAAGTCCATTCGGTAAAAAAACATCCTTCCCTGTGCAACCTGCGAATTCACATAAATTACTTTGTTACTCTGTTATCTGAAGCGACAGATACACTTTGTTACAATGTTAGCATCAATTATCTGTATCAATAAAAATATACAAACTTACTACTCATTGTACTGTCATTTCTTAACTACCTGTGTTCATGGAATTATAAAAAGCAATTCAAAACCAATTGTCCGTTTAACCCATTCGGTACCACACGATTTAATTCGTGTATCCAATAAGCCTCCCTTTGGAGCAAGGCTCCATCAAAGTCTCCTCCTCTAGCCCTCACAGGAACATGCTCAATTGGCATACACCTGAAGGCAGCCGGGCTATGTTTGGCTTCTGCCCAATGCTTAGCCACCAGCTGCTTCGTAATGTCTTGTTTTTTGCCTTTTACTTTTTCTTTTTTTATCCTTATCATCCCTGTCTGGGTTTAATGCAGCCCGTATACTGGACCTATGCATCCCAACTTATAATATCCTTTTTACAAGAGAGGGTACTTTATTCACTATATATATACAGTATATATACAGTATATATATATATATATATATATATATATATATATATATATATATATATATATATATATATATATATATATATATATAGTAGATGTTATTGAACCACAACCACCTGTAGACACGTGATGTTGAAACAGAATTGCTGATGGTTAGAAATAAAATACCCACTGATTAGTTCCCTTATACCATATGGTATTTCACACAAATTTCATACATTTACAATTCAATGAATTGTCCCCCCCCTCCTCCCTTATGGCAAAAAGCACAATTTATTAACGTTTATCATTTATGGATTAAATTAAAATATATCAGCGGACAAAAGTAACTAAAGAGTTTAAAGAATAATAATTGGGGGGGAGGGGTTGGTCTCATGAAACCCCCCGGTAACACTAACTATTGTAGGAGCCATTTTCTCCTAATCTACTGTGACACAAAGCCGATGCCTGCAAGCAAGAAGGCCCGATAACCATTCCACATGTAATTGATAGTAATTATTGGTCCCATGTAAATACACGTGTGCTGTTTTCACTCTGTTTCTGTTGATAAGGCAGAGGACTGGCGCACAGCCTGCGGAATAACTGTGTATGACAGCCAGCAACCGTGTCATTGGAGATAACATGTTTCACTGCTGCCATACACTATATTGTGCATGTAGATTTTACGGATTGTCCTGATTCATCTGTCTCTAGTGCTTTGACTTGCTGTGAAGAGCCGGTACCAGGTTTAAAGGGAAAGCTGGCATATTGCATTTACTCTTATTGTTTTTTTATTAAATTGCCCAAAAGCTTGGATCCAACATAAAGCAGGCTAAATTATTTAAAAAAAAAAACACCCAGTGCCTTTATTAGTGCTGTCTGACGAACATCGTATTTAACCCATCCAAACTCCATAGCATTCAATAAATGATTCTAGATGTGCAGTATTTCAATTAAAGGCTCTCCGAAAATAATATTAATTGAATTCTGTAAAATCATTGTGTACAAGTCCATATCACCCATTTCCATGTCTCAGTCACATTGTTTTCAGCAATATGTATTGTGTAAATCAATTTTGAATATGATGTAGAGAGTGATATTCTAAGTTGCAATTGGTTTTCATTTTATTAATGGTTTTTGAGTTATTTAACTTTTCATTCAGCAGCTCTCCAGTTCACATTATCAGTAATCCTGTTGCTAGAGTCCAAATTACTGTAGCAGCCATACATCGATTTGAATATGAGACTTGAATACAAATAGGAGAGGACCTGAACAGAAAGATTAGTACTAAAAAGTAGCAATAAAAGTAAATGTGGAGCCTTACAGATCATTCGTTTTTTTTAGATGGGGTCGGTGACCCCCATTTGAAAGCTGGAAATTGTCAGAATAAGAAAACAAATCATTCAAAAAGTATACAAAATAAATAATGAAGACCAAGTGAAAAGTTGCTTAGAATTGGCCATTCTATAACATACTAAACATTAACTTAAAGGTGAACTGCCCTTTAAGAAATTGCAGATATCTGACATCAATGTTCCATATTCATTTGAAGCAAGCACCATATGTCAAGATGATCCGGTTTGCAATTTCAGCAAATATGTTATAATAATGTTATGTTATGGTCCAAATTACCGTAGCAACCATGCACTGATTTGAATAAGATACTGTTTGAATAAGATACTGGACTTTGAATGGGAGAAGCCTGAATAGAAAGATGAGTAACAGAAAGTAACAATACATTTTTAGCTTACAGACCATTTTTAAATTGGGTCAGTGACCTCCATTTGAAAGCTGGAAAGAGTCAGCAGAAGGCAAATAATTCAAAAACTATAGAAAAAGAAAAATTGAACATTTGGAAATTGTTCGAAATACTTTGGTCTGCTCCTCAGTCGAACACCTCCTCGATACTCCTTTCACTGGACCTCGAAAAGGAGTTTGACTCTCCATCGCATGGAATTTCCCTACATCTTTTTTTAACTATAATATTGCTCTCAATAACACACTGACTGCTCAAATAAGAACCCTAGGCCTTCTCTCACAACCATTTAAAATCCACAGGGGCACTTGTCAGGGCTGTCCCTTGTCTCCTAACAACAGTTAGTTGCTTTTATTCATGCTTCCCCTGATATGTCTGGCATTACCATTGGATCTTTTAGTTGCAAATGCACACTATTTTCCAGTGATCTGGATCTCTCCTTAACCAAACCTATGCGATTTCTCCCGAACCTCTGTACTAGGGAAGTTTTGGAAAATCTCAGGTTTACATGTTAACTCTTCTAAGTCCAAAGTATTTAATATGTATCTACCCCCGTTGTTAATTAGGTTATTACATATTCATTTTTACTTTAATCGGGCAAATCCTCATTTAGATAACTTGGGAATTTAGCTTACTGCTCAATACACCCACGCTGCAGATTTGAACTGCTTAATAATGTTTGCTAAATCCCTTCTTTATAAATGGAAAGGCTTCTCCCTATCTGTGTTGGGCAATTAAAATGTTGATTTTACCATTTTTTATATTTATTTCAAACTCTTTAGATTCACCAAAAGGCTTTTTCCAATCAATACTAAAAATGTACTCGCAATTTATTTGGAACAGCAAACCCCCTCAATTGGCCCACAATATTGAGACATAAAACTGAAAGGATGCCTATGAATTCCTAACTTTACTAAATACTTTCAAGCTGCATGCTTAAAGGACGTGTGACCCCCCCACACACACATGCAAATGTAATTAGTGAACAGCCTCTTTGAAATCTTTAAATACTTGCCACTCTGGTTGCTAAAACAGTATGGTTGCATCATCCCCTTAATCACTTAAAATTCATTCTCCTCCTCTAACCCGCTCTGCCCGCTCCCTCAGGAATTTGCTTTGGCTGTTGTACTTGTAACAAATTTACATGAGAAATAGGACCTTCCGCAAATGGAACATTATTGCTATTTACAAATTAAACACTATATACAGTCACTCTCATCCGCTACGACCTATGGCACTCTTTCCTAATTTGATCTCTATTGTATAAAGTATCCCCAATCAAAAAAAAACAAATCTCTACTTTTTATAAGTGGACTAATGCTACCTTACCTAAAGATCTCAAATATGAAGAAGATTGGGATATGATTTTTTTAGGACTGCCCATTGCTGTATCAGCTCTGGCATCCAGTAAAACATCCTACTAGTTTTTTATACGTCAGTACTTTGAGACAGCACGTATAACGAAATGGGTACCATGTTATGACCCCAACTGCGTTAGAGGAGTTGAGTACCATGTTCCATATATGGTGGAGCTGCCCTAAAGTTAGACACCTATGGTGCAGAGTATATGCTGTGATAGATAGTATTTGCCCACTAAAAACCCACGAGAGGCTCTACTAAATAAACCAATTGAGGGAATTACTAAAACTGATTTATGTTTAATCACTTATATATTCAATGCAACCAAACACAATTTTGTAGCAGTCTGGAAGACTCATTTATTACAATTCAATAAAGTTAAGCAGAGGTTGGCAAGGGTATATTTGTATGAAAAACTCGATCTTGGGGGAAATACAAACAATTTCTCAAAATAAGGAACCCCTGACTAATTTGTTCTCAACTTGTAGATGTTTCTTAAATTGTACTATTGGAATAGATGGAGCAAGATAAGTCCATTGAGATAGATGGTAAACTGATTGTTTGGTACTACAGGTATGGGACCTGTTATCCAGAATACTCTGGACCTGTGGCTTTCTGGATAACAGATTTTTCAATAATTTAGATCTTCATACCTTAAGTCTACCAGAAAATCATGTAAACATTAAATAAACCCAATAGACTGGTTTTGCCTCCAATAAGGATTAATTCTATCTTAGTTTGGATCAAGTAAAAGGTACTGTTTAATCATTACAGAGAAAAAGACAATTTTTCTTTTATGATCTGAGTTATTTGGAAAAAATGGAGTCTATGGGAGACAGCCATCCTGTAATTCGGAGCTTTCCGGATAACGGATCCGATACCTTTAATGATTCGCTAAATCTGCTCGTATTGCTATTATTCCCCCCTTTTCTTTCTTTTCTCCCTTCCTTAATTCTTTCAAATTTTTATTTTAAGCCTTGTTGTATTTTTATTACTATGTTGTTCCTTTTTTTTTTATTTCACCAGACAAGGATGTTGTTTAAACACAATTATAATTGTAACTTAGTGGTTATGTACTTCTTCAATGAATGTTGTTGTTTTACCTACCTACCTCATTCATGTATTATCTCAAGATATGTGTTGGAAAACTGTTCTTAAAAAGAAAATTGAAGGCCAATTGAAAAGCTGCTTATAATTAGCCATTGTATAATATACTAAAAGATAACTTAAAGGTGAACATGGGTCAATCCCATATGGTATTTGACTGTTTGCTCTGCAGCCCATACCAATGTATAGGGGCAGATTTACCAAGGGTCGAATTTTGAATTAAAAAAACGTTGAAATTCGGATAAAGAAAGACCAACTGAAATTTATAAAAATAATTAGAAAAATAAAAAGGCTATTTCCGTTCAAATTCGAATCGTGCAAATTGAAGTAACATCGCAATCAATCGAATTTGATTCGAAGTTCACCATGACTCCAAATGGGTTCTAGGAGGTCCCCCATAGGCTAAAACAGCAATTCGGCAGGTAGATGGCAAATGATCGAAGTCAAATTTTTAAAGAGACAGTACATGATAAATTTAGAATTTTCTATTTTTTTTCAAATTTGAATCGAATTCGAACTATTCCCTAGTCGAAGTACACAAAAAATAGCTCGAAACTCGAATTTTTTTTCTTTCAAATTTTTACTTCGACCCTTGATAAATCTGCCCCATAGAATATAGCATTTTCAAACCAGTTGACAAACCAAAAGTATTTATTAATACTGGTAAAGCATACTTCAGCAAGGACTGTGTTGTCTTTAGGATAAACTTCTTATGGGTCATGACTCATTTATGACTATGGGGTGCACAAGTGCAAGAGAACTAAGGGGTGTAAGAGCACTAAGGTGCGCAAAAGAGAGCACTTTAGGTCTTATTTGGGAAGTCACCTATGTCCCCTGCACTCTGTACTAAGTGCCGGATTAAAAATCCAGTGTAAGGATACGCAGCTGGCTCTGTCCTGATGCTCTTTCCTTGCACCTCAGAGAGCAGAGGCCTGTAGATTTTTTTCAGAATGCCTCATGCAGTGGGAAAAGTACATACAAATGACAGGGCTGTGGAGCTTTGTGAGACTGAGTTTTTAAATGCACCCTTTCAACTAAAATTGGGTGGCATAATAAAGTAGTTGTAGCAGCCATCTTGCAAGACTCAATCCCATGAAAAAAATGAGCTCATTGTGGTGACATTCCACTAACCCTATATTATCTGAGATCTTTTATTATAAATGAGTAATATATTCTATGAAAGACACCCTGAGAGGAGCTGTTGTTACAGAAGCCACAGTACAAAAGGGCCATCATTTACTAATGGGGGGAAAAATTCTACATACAGAAAATGACTGCAGTTCAGAATTTTTTTTTACCCACAACTATGCTTTTTCCCCAGATTCCAATATAATTACATATTTGTAGTATATGCTTCTGCTGGCGCTAGGAAAATGCTTTCGAAAATAGAGAGCTCATTTCCTATTCTGATGAATGGGAAGGGGCAGACTTTGCTGTTTCATAGCAATTGTCCCTAAGAGCATGACTGTGGGCCATTAGCCTAATACTCCTTGTTCTAATCCTCTTTTTGTGGGTGGGAATAAAGAATTTGAGATATTGCATACCCATCAACTATACTTCCAGCCTTGTTAAGCATTTATAGCAGGGGTGCCAGCAATTTAGATCATGAACTTGAATCAGTAGATCTCAAGCTAAAGATCCGAAGCAGCTTCATTAGATAAATTTTATATGTACTACCCACTTACATTTTTTACACAGTGGCTTGAAAAATACATACTGTGTACAAAATACACTAAATGCAAACCTCACGTGGCTTAAAGGGATACTGTCATGGGAATTTTTTTTTCAAAACGCATCAAGTAATAGTGCTGCTCCAGCACAATTCTGCACTGAAATCCGTTTCTCAAAAGAGCAAACAGATTTTTTTTAGATTTAATTTTAAAATCTGACATGGGGGCTAGACATATTGTCAGTTTCCCAGCTGCCCCCAGTCGTGACCTGTGCTGTGATAAACCTCAGTCACTCTTTGCTGCTGTACTGCAAGTTGGATTGATATCACCCCCTCCCAGCAGCCTAACAACAGAACAATGGGAAGGTAACCAGATAACAGCTCCCTAACACAAGATAAGAGCTGCCTGGTAGATCTAAGAACAACACTCAATAGTAAAATCCAGGTCCCACTGAGACACATTCAGTTACATTGAGTAAAAGAAACAACGGCATGCCAGAAAGCAGTTCCATCCTAAAGTGCTGGCTCTTTCTGAAAGCACATGACCAGGCAGAATGACCTGAGATGGCGCCTACACACCAATATTACAACTTAAAAAAATACACTTACCAGTTCAGGAATTACATTTTATATTGTAGACTGAATTATTTGTAATTTAGAAATAAAAAATACATCATAAAATTCATGACAGAATCCATTTAAGTCTGGGCACCCCCTAATTTACATGCTACATGTCGGGGTCAGCAACCAGAGAACAGATTTATTTTGAGGTTAGATTATTCTAGGATTCCACTGTCTTTTTCATGCTAAACATTTATTTTTACACAACATTTAAAAATCACCCTATAACCCATAGTAGTCAGCTTTGGCAAGTCATTTCCAGGGTTGCTTTGCTGCTTAGTTTGCTCTAAAATAGGGGCATCGGGGGCCACCCCTCTCTACCAGACAGCAGACTTCAACAACTATTGCTATTTAACTGCAGTTTAGACAACCCTGTTCAAAGAGTCTAAATTACTGAGTGACAGCATGCTCTGGACATTGCTTACTGGTCATATAAATGATCTAGGACAGTGATCCCTAACCAGTAGCTTGTGAGCAACAGGTTGCTCTCCAACCCATTGGATGTTGCTCTCAGGGTCCTCAAAGCAGGTGCTTATTTTTGAATTGAAGGCTTAAAGGACCAGTAACACCAAATTTTTTTAAAAAAAAATTGGTTAGTATACATCGAAAAATAAACAGAAACACAAGTTAAACTTTTAAATTGCAAAGTCTTTATTAAAAAATAACTTACTGAAATCACTCCACTTCCTGTCCTCTTGAGAAAAGGCGACACGGCGACCATCCATACTGCAGCAGTTGATTTCTTCTCCCTGGCTATCTCTCCTGGCCGCCCTATGTCTGGAGCGCTTTTCTCTGCCGGCAAGATTGACAGCTGGTACTGGTCTATGGAGCAGTCATGGTGGCAGGAAATCGGCGTGTGCTGTCCTATGCCATACCCTTTCTTTGCAGGATCAGGACGATTTCCTTCTGACTGTCCCAGCGGAGACGTTTCCTTTCCTCCCTTGTCGCTCTGAGCAGTGAGACTGACACGGACTACACGGTGCACAGGACACACATTACAGCGAGGAAGTGTAAATTGTAACCCGGATCTGCCAGCACTTGCTTATGAAAAACAATCCAAAATCACAGGGGGTAACTCTTACAGACCTTGCTCCGGCTACCAGCTAGGTTGGTATAAGAGAGATATATACCAACAACTGACCGGACAGGAGCACGCCCCCGACCCAACGCTTTATCGGTACTAATGAACAAATTGTGCGCATCGCTCTCCTGTGCACATCGCTCTTCTATGCGCAAGTGCTGGCAGATCCGCTTGTAATGTGTGTACTGTGCGCCGTGTAGTCCGTGTCACCTTTGCAGTACTCAACAATAAAAACCTGTTTTTTACCGGAGTGCCGTCCTCCTGTTCGTATATTTGCAATTTAAAAGTTTAACTTGTGTTTGTGTTTATTTTTCGATGTATACTAAACAATTTTTTTTTTTAATTTTTTGGTGTTACTGGTCCTTTAAAAGCAAGTTTTAATTGCATAAAAACTAAGTATAGTGCCAAGTAGAGCCTCTTATAGGCTGCCAGTCCACATAGGGCTACCAAATAGCCAATCACAGCCCTTACTTGGCACCCCAAACGGACTTTTCAATGCTTGCGTTGCTCCCCAACTCTTTGTACATTTGAATGTGGTTCACAGGTAAAAATGGTTGGGGACCCCTGATCTAGGATATTGCCTTAGGCAGAGTAAAAATGAGGTACTGTACATGGAATTTGAGGACAGTTGCTGGAATTGTTTAGTATTGCTATTGCCCTAGAAAACATTAAAAGCCAGGTTGTTCCAATAAATAAATCCACTAGGTGGAGACTGAACACCACATAAGGATGAAGGATAAGTTGATTTTTTGCTCCTTTTTCCTTTTGTATATATTCTTTGACGTGCAGGGGGAAAGCCATGGGTCAGTAAAGGGACAATCTTAGAATATATATAATATGTTATGTTTTTTGGCAATTTAAAGATCCGTATCTGGCCACTTGTGCTGTTAATTCCTAAAATGGAAATGTCTAATTGTTTAATGATTGTGATAAACATCCTGCCTCTTGTCTTCGGGTCATGTCATTTATGTGCAATTGTAGTTACCACTGAGATGTGTATTCAGTGCTCTTCTGCATGTGTCCAAAGGGTCCCAATGCCATCGGTCTGTTACAAGATCCACTCCTTTGGTGACCATGCCAGTCTCTACAAGTCCATTATAATTAGAATGTTCTGGGTATTGGGGGGGAGGACACAATGTAGTTTGTACTAGTATCCCTGATCAAAAAGGTCAGATAGTGCTGACCAAAATGGTGAATTTATAATGGACTAGCACTATCAATTAATCTGGATACACTTTTTTAAACACCCCATTTTATATTGGTTGTTTACTAATACCCGTACATAACAGGTCTGGACTGGAAGTCAAAATAGGCCCTGGTATTCTAAGTACAGAGAGGCCCAAGCAGCCCCCACCAGCCCACCAAAGAGGGATTTTCTCACAATGTTTGATATGTTTTGGCTAAAGCTGCTCTCTTGGGACTTAAAATAATTATTGGGACTAAATACCCAATTTGATCGATTTCATTCTGATGATTGTATGTTGGGTGCATTTAAGGGCACTGTAAACATGGGCACAAAGAGTCTTTTCACACTAAATAAAAGGGAGTGGGCAGATGGCAATGCTGCAAAAATATGGTACCCATGTCTAATGCATCTGGAGGCATCCTACAATGTCAAGGTAATGTATTTATACAGGTATGGGATGCATTATCTGGAAACCTGTTATCCAGAATGCTCCAAATTATGGAAAGGCCATCTCCTATAGACTCCTTTTTTATCCAAATAATCCAAATTTCCTTTTTTCTCTTTAATAATAAAAAAGTAGCTTGTACTTGATCCAGACTAAGATATAATTAATCTTTATTGGAAGTAAAAGCAGTCTTTTGAGTGTATTTAATGTTTACCTGAATTTCTAGTAGACTTAAGTTATGAAGATTCAAAACAGGTCCCATACCTGTACAATGTTTACCTTACCTCGCTTAACCCTCCATCCCCATGTAAAGGATAGGCCTCTTATTGTGTTTCCAAGTCGCATTCACACCCTGCAAAACTCAAATGCATAAAAAAGCACAAGTACGTGCTTGTGTGTCGGCACAACAGATTTATAGGTGCGCTTGCGTCTGACCCCATACCCCTGCTGAGCTCCTATTTTCTGCTGTTCATTCCAAGAAGCAATGTAACTTGCGGCATAATAAAATGCACACTCCAAAGTGTCTGTTTCATTCTTTCCCAATCATATCTTTTATAGCTAAAAACTTACATTTCAGCCAGGAAACCAAATCCCTTTAGTGGTGGAACAAAAGATATAAAAAAAAAATACATATTTCATATCAAAAATATGCAGCTCATATTTTGTAATGCTATACAGTTGACTTAATTATAATAGTAATACAGTGAATAAAGTAGCCCCTATTTTAAAATATAAGGATATTATAAGTCACTGAGGAGTTCCATGACCATATAAAAGCACAAGGCCAAAGGGCAAGTGCTTTTATACAGGTCATGGAACTCTGAGGTTCAGTGTCGGACTGGCCCACCTGACTACCAGGAAAACTCCCGGTGGGCCCAGGTGTCATGCTGCTAAACATTTGGCCTATTTCATGGCCATTATCTATTTCTATGAGAACAAAGAGGCTAATAGATGGAATAATAGATTATAGTATGTAAAGAAAAGAGGCTAGGAGAATAGAGGTTGAGTCAGAAGAGCAAGAATAATAGCACTGAAAGTGGGCCCCTAGTCTAAGGTTTAGACGCCCAGTGTCCCAGTCCGACACTGCCGAGGTTACTTCTAATATCCTCATATTTTCCAACAAGGGCTACTTTATTTATTATAATAAATAAAAGTTTTAGTGAGTCGTGACAGAAATGACATCACTACTCACCGTTTATAACTGATGACATCACTAGTCACCATATATAAGGATACAATTTACAAGATAGTCATGGCTTTTGTGTGTTATAATAATACAGCAAAGAATACCGATTGTGGTACCCAAGGCAGAAGAAAACATCAGAGGAGACTTCTGAAAGTTCATTAACACATTCTGATTAAAGAAACGTAATTTTTTAGGAAAACCTTTGGAATCAATAGCTGGCAAGGTGTCCCCAAACCACATAGTGGTAAACATTTACAAATATGTATTGATTAATACAGTATACACTCATGTATGTCTCCAGATGTGGCCTACGGGGCAACTTTATGACAAGGGCTAGGAAGCAAATTCATGGCTGGGAAACACTGCAGTTGGCATTTCCAAAGCAAACCTAGCCTTGTCTCACAGACAATAAGAGGACAAATTTTGCCTGTCCACATGTAAAATATGCCACCAATTTGTAGAAGGATAGATTGAGAGAACCATTATTGGCAGCATAATCACTTGTATGGTTCTCTTAGGGATTAGAAAATGCTTAACAAATGGTTTCCAAACATTAGACAAGCCACCAAAACTATGTGAGTAAAAGTGGCCACAAATACTGATTTTATCAGGTAAACTAGTTGTTCTCATACAAATGGGCTCGCTCACATACTTCTTATCCATTCTTATTGGATATTTAGAAGTGTATTTATCAATGAATGAAAGAGTTCACCATTTAATAAACACTCTTCTAAAAATCCAGTAGAAATAAACAGAAAGTAGGGGAATATTTAGATGGTAAACTCTAATGTCACATTTTAATAAATCTGCCCCTATGTGTACCAAAAAATGATCATTTTGTAACTGCTACCAGAGGATTCCTAAGGATAACTAGAATAGGTGCAAACATTGCCCCCGTCATCTAATTTCCCTGAAAAATCAGTTGTATCATGCATCCACTAAAAGTCAAGTGCTGATAGTGAAACAGTGCAATCAGTCATTTAGTTCAGTAAAAGAGCTAATGTATCTGCGTTCTAATAGATTTCTTCTATTAATTTTTTGTAAACTGCAATAGGGCAGGGACCACAAGATCCATTGATATCCTGTAAATTATATCAATATTGATGTCATCAGTTTCAATCAGTGCTTAGTATGTAATGTACTGTCACTAAAACTTATGTATTATTATAAACCCCTACTGTAAAATATAAGATGTTAGAAGTCACCTCAGATTTGTAATGGAACTCCTTAGTGATTTATAATATCCTTATATTTTAAATAGGGGGTAATTTATTCACTATGTAATCTTTATGCTTATTTGTGGGTGTCTACGCTCATACATTGTTGAAGAAGTAGAGCGATGAAAGTGAGATTTGCTGAACACCACAGACCTATTAAAATGGATCTAATAAATATTCTGTCCCTGGACACCACCACTGTGTTCATGCAGCCAATCCAGAAAAAATAAAGCTTATGAGGTTGGAAGGATTTGATAGCTTATTCTATCCAGAATGATATCATGCAAAACAGAAGGGGATAATATTGGATTTATCAGTGTTTTACCCCTGGCAACTCCCTAGCTTAATGAAATGTTGGATGTTATCACATACAGTGTTGGACTGGGACACCAGGGGCCCACCCAAAAACCTTTGACCAGGGGCCCACCAATTAATCTTAGACCAGGAGCCCAATCTTAGTACTGTTTTTCTTCCTTTCCTCACTCAACCTCTATTCTCCTAGTCTCTTTTCTTTACATACTATACTCTATTTTTCCATCTATTTTAGCCTCTTTGTTCTCATAGAAATAGGGAATGGCCATGAAATAGGCCAAATGTTTAGCAGCAGGAGGGCCCACTGACACCTGGGCCCACCGGGACTTTTCCTGGTATCCCTGTGGGCCAGTCCGACACTGATCACATATACTTAAACACAAAATTAATTGTTGAGTTATTAATACAATGTGACATTATTCTTTCTCATAAAGGTCCAGAGCCTTGAAGCTCACATCTGGTGTACAATGTGGTGAGCGTCTTGTGGACAAATAGTACATCGTAATATGCAGTGGGGTTCCTGAATTAAAGATTATTGGAGGCAGTAGAATTATAACAGTGACATATATGGAGGGAAAGAGTAAGAGGTTGTCCACAGTGGAAGTGTTATATTTATTTAGGGGTTTGTTTACTAAATCTCAAATTAATCTATTTTTTTATTAAAACAAAGTTTTACTCCCATCCACAAATTTAACTCTTTAATCAATAATTCTTCTAGAAAAAGTTGGAGCTAAAAAATGTCATGATAAAATCAAGCAACAAAATTCGAATCAAAGGACTGATGCTCTATCGAGGTTGTCACAGCGAAAACTCGACTTTATCAGATTATCGGATGAAAACCCTGACTTTATCGGATTATCTATGTCAAGAAACATCTTCAGGGACATCTGCCGTTGACTTCTACATGACCTTAAAAAAAAATTCCTCTAAAATTTCAAGTTTTCCCCTGAAAAAATTCAACCAGAAAAATTTGAAGTTTAATAAATGGGCTCCAAAGAGTAAGTAATCATGAGCATAGCAGGTACAAGTACAAACTGATATATCTGTAATACTGTATACAGCACAAATGAGTATGAACTGCTTTACCTTATAGGAAGGCCTCAACACATGTTTATGCCGTGCAAACCAGGCTTGCTAGATATGGTAGTAAGAGTTTGCTTGATCTTCTGCTCATATAAGGGATACTTTGTATTCCTCCTTCCTTTATTCATCAACCTATGATTGTTATCCATTTATTTATACCATCACATCATGCAGCATTAACACAGCAGTTCCTTATTCTGAATATCCCAATGATTAATGCTTACAAGAGGGCATTAATCATAAAAACTTGGTTACACATATGTGTGTTCAGCAGTTACATGGTCTATAGATCTACTGTATATTCATTAATATACAGTAAGTATTTTATAGATGTATTAAATCTATAGAAACAGCCAGAATACAGAGCAGAAGCAAACAGGAGCTCAGTCTGAAAAACAGGGCAAAGTTAGTGCAAGAACACCAAAGAATCAAGGTGAGGATGGAACTAGAAACAGAGGATACAGTTGGGTCAGGAACACAAGGCTCAGGATTACAGGAAAAAGCACAATGCTATCTCATAGTCCACTATACTGGATGTGGTCCAAACATATTTGCAGATTTGTGTGACGTGTGTTTACAGGGACAGTATTACGGTGCCATTGGCTGGTTAGTACCTGTGCTAATACCCTGTGTTCTGGGAATAGACGTTTTCCAAAATGCACTATGGGTATTAGTTTAAGTTGGCCACACACTGCTAGATTTGGTCACTGGATTTGCATGCCAAATGATGGATCTGTGCTTAAGTTAGCCCAATGAGGTCCCAGTTTGACTAGCTGATGACACACAAATGAAGTCATTGACTACTGGGATTTTGCCTTGAATGGACAAAACTAACAGACTGAGATACACTGGCCTAAGAAGTCACCAAACCTACATAGCTTTGCAATAGCAGATTAATATTAATTTAGTCACATGATGTATTTGTTTTAGGGGGTTGTAATACTAAAATAGTTGATTTACTTGTTGCAGTCATAAACACAGTTGTAGAGCTGATATCCTACCTGCATGGTATTGACAGAGCAAAATTAAAGATTAATGTTTTGTTTTGGCAGTGACCAGAGTTGTCTAGAATATTACTGATTTCATCTAGAAATGTAGGAAGCCGAAATATCATTCAGTTTTGAAATACATCCTTACACTTCAGTCAGACTGCATGCATTTTAAAGGAACCTATTTTAAATTCTGATTGGTTTCAAAGATTTCTTTCTCTCCTGCTAGGGCTGCGCTGATTTAGACATAGGCAAGGTAACAGAACTAGGTGCCTTAGAGTGACAGTGTGCTAGGCACTCATTCCTACCCATAGCAAGATAAAAACCTAAAGGGATACTGTCATGGGATTTTTCAAAATGAATCAGTTAATAGTGCTGCTCCAGAAGAATTCTGCACTGAAATCCATTTCTCAAAAGAGCAAACAGATTTTTTTATATTCAATTTTGAAATCTGACATGGGGCTAGACATATTGTCAATTTCCCAGCTGCACCAAGTCATGTGACTTGTGCTCTGATAAACTTCAATCACTCTTTAGTGCTGTACTGCAAGTTAGAGTGATATCACCCCCCTTCCTTTTTCCCCCAGCAGCCAAACAAAAGAACAATGGGAAGGTAACCATATAACAGCTCCCTAACACAAGATAACAGCTGCCTGGTAGATCTAAGAACAACACTCAATAGTAAAAACCCATGTCTCACTGAGACACATTCAGTTACATTGAGAAGGAAAAACAGCAGCCTGCCAGAATTTCTCTCCTAAAGTGCAGGCACAAGTCACATGACTGGGGGCAGCTGGGAAATTGACAAAATGTCTAGCCGCATGTCAGATTTTAAAATTGAATATAAAAAAATCTGTTTGCTCTTTTGAGAAATGGATTTCAGTGTAGAATTCTGCTGGAACAGCACTATTAACTGATTCATTAATCCCTTAATATAAGGCACCCAGTGGCTCAAGGGAGCCCAGCACTTATCACCTGCCTTATGAATCAATGTACATGAGCCCCTCATACTTTCAAGCAGTTTTAGCAGCTCATGTCTCTGTTATTCAGCAAAACCTACCATAATAGTGGCGTTTTCAATATCTCTCCATTTATTTCTTCAAAATATCAAATTTTATTCCTGTTATTTAATAGGTGGCTATTTTTTTCGACCTACCTCAAAGCTGTATTCAGTGCACAAAAAAACATTCTAAAAGGGTGTAGATTGCAGTAATCTGAAGACATGCTTTAAATGTGGAAATAATAGCAAATAACGTATAAATGGGAAAACCTGCTGTGATTGAAAATATGATATTTTACCAAATGTAATATCTAATAAATAGACAAAACATATTCAACACACAATAGGTTATTTCTGTGCTATGGACTGTGTGGACAACATTCTCATAAAGACTGTCTGAGATTGTCTAGCATATGTCCGCACTTCCTTGGATTTCTCCACAATTTGTTGTGTTACAACCTGGAATTAAAATGAATCTAATTGAAATTTATATAATTGAGCTACACAAAATAGTCCATAAGTTCAAAGTGGAAAAAAGCTAGATAATTTTCAAAATGTTTTCCAAAAAAAACCCCAAAATTAGATTACATAAGTATGCATTCACTTTGCTACGAAGCCTAAGCTCTGGTGCAACCAACTGCTATCATAAATCAATTATATAAACTGAGTCAACCTGTCTGGACTGTCTCATAATTACTGTAACCCTGGAAGGTCCCAGAGAGAGAGAGGACATGTCCAAGCAATCAGTATCATAAAGACCAGTAAGCAATCCAAACAAGTCTGGCATAAAGATCTAAATAAGCACCAATCAAGGTTGAAAGAAAAAGTATCTAAAATGTTGAATATGTCCTGGAGCAGTTCTATATCCATTAAAAAACAATGGATATAGAACTAGGTAGAATCTGGCCTTCTACCTAAGAAGGCCAGATATAGTGGTCATTCTTCTGAGGGGCAACCGAGACACTAACTCAAAAAAATCTGTAGGTAGGAAACTTTAAAAATTGCCCACAAAATAAAATACATCTATATCCATTTCCTGCTAGTAGCAAGATGGACTAAAATGCAGCTGCTCTTTGCAAGTCCTATAGATGCATGACATGTCCCCAGGGCAGCCATCAGAGGGGGACAGGGGGGAGAGTTGTAGGGGGCCCCGAGGGTAAGGGGAGCCCAGCTGCTGACTTCGGGAAGGCATGGACGTTTAAGGGGCCCTGGCCACCAATTTTCTTATAATGTGTGGGGGGGGGCCTGGCCACCAATTTTTTTTTCTCATGTGGGGTCCTTGCCACCAATATTTTTTAAAGGGGGGGCCATGACCACCAATATCTTTTTATTTTTTATTAACATGTGGGAACCCTAGCCACCAATATTTTTATTGTTTTTTTACTGTGTGGTGGGGAGGGCGGACCTGTAGGTGGGGCTTGCGGTGGGTGCAGCCCAGGGGGCCCAGGAAATTTTGTCGTATGGGGCCCTGTGATTTCTGATGGCGGTCCTGCATGTCCCACTGTTAGCTACTAATCTGCATCTGTCGATAGATGGAAGGAACTGCAGCCTTAGGAGCCTCTGCCAAAACAGTCCATTAATTACCGTCCCCAGTTGTAAATATATCTACGTTGAGTATCTGTGTAAAATGCTTTTCTTGCCAGAGCCTGAGCCTCTGCAGGTGGCATTGGTCTTAATGGGGAGAGCTAGACCAATATTGTCGCTGGCCATGACTCACATACAGTCGACTGTCTACCTGACCCCTGCGCTGATTCTCCATTCATGATATATGGGCCTGGCACATTAGGGAACATTGCCCCTAGGGCTGTGTTTATTCAGTGTAAGATGTCGCACCTATAAATACCATAAAACCTAAGAATTCTTTGGAGCATAACAGGGAATAACACTGGGCACTGAGCAGGAAATATAAAAGTATTTTGGTCTGTACCAGGCATACACATACTTATATGAAAGATTGGGGAAAAACAAGGAAAGCCTTGGTTTAATTTCCTTAAAAATAAATTCTCCTGGGGGACATAACACAGATCCATGATGAGGTCATTAAAATCGAGCTTTAATTTAAAGCAGATGTGAACGTTTGCAGATGAAATGCTATCCTGGGTTTAGTGCTTATTGAAATTACCCAAACATTCCTACAACCACAATCTGTCTTTCTGTTTCTGTTGGCAGAAAGTACCAATTTAAAGTTACGTGTTGCATAATATTATTATATCAAGCTCAATTACAGGATCAATTTGTTACAACAGCCTATATTGTAACATTCGGTAATGGGAATTTTGAAAGGAAAAAGAAGATAATCACTTGGTGCATTACAATATTTTGAGGATTGTATGGCTTGTCAGAAAATAACAAAAAGAGGTTTGTGAAGTATAGTATTGTGTGTAGCTGAGATAAGGTTTTTGAGATGATATATCTTTGTGTAAACTTAAAACTATTATAGGTATGAATCACCAAACCAAAAAGGAGATGGCACTCCGGTAAAGGGAAGGCAGATTCCTGTTATAGGTGGGAACCTTACTAAGGAGAGGACAACCAAAATATAGCATCACCATCAGCTTAGCTGCAGGCTTTAGATACTCAAAGGAACAGGTCCAAATGAAACCAAAGTTAAGCAGTAAAATCTCAGAAGATAGTTGTAATCAATGCTGGGCCAAGCAGCAGTGACTCCACTAGCAACCCTAGGCAACACGGGTTGGCCAACATGCACCCCCACAGCTCACCCACGGCCCCTGAGAGTTACTGCATTCTTGTGATGACGACTAGGGGTAGGAGAGGGACAAGTGGCCAGTGGACAGCCCCGGGGGGCAGTGAGGGACAAGCATTCGGTGGACAATGGCCTGTAACAGAGTTAATCCAAAATTGCACACCCTGGCCTTCAAGAAAATGAGTGTCCAGTGATCAATGATGGATAGATTGGCACCAATCTTAGACGAGGCAGAAAATTCACTGGCACTAGACCCCTCTGATCTGGATCAAATGGCATCATTTGATCCAGATTGGACCATGTGCATGAAGAACCTGAAGTCATTGTTCAAGCCACAACTCCTCCCCCAACCACCACTGGGTCCTGCCACTGGATATTGCTGCAAGTATTTGGGATAACTAAACTAAAATATTATTTACTGTCACCTCCTGAAGCTGCCACCTTTAGCGCCAGGTCCATTGTTGCCTAAATAAAAAAATATGCCTCAATCTTTTGGACACTATAATACTTTAGTACAGTAGCCTGATAACATGATCAAATGTTAATTGCCACCAAACTGGAGGCCAGTAGATTTATTTCACATGAGGCACTTATACAGTACAAGAGAATACATGGTAGCAAGGAGACATAAAAAGACAAACAGGGAAGGGGCCACACTCTGCAAATCTCTACATAAAAAAGCGTGGGCTTTCAGCATCCAGATTCTAAGTGCTAGGTAAGAGAAGGTGGCTGGTACAGTATTTAAAAAAAAAAAAGTGCCCGGAAGCTTTGTACTAACAATCCCTTGAAGGTCCACATGCCCATAGAAGTAGATAACAGTGAGGACAGAATTGTTGTTTTGTGTATGGTAGAAGTTTTAAAATTACAAATAAATCTGCATGTTTTGCACTGTAAGAAGATCAAAACTGAGTCATGGCTCAAAACTGGGCTATTTTGGCTATATATATTTTTTTAAAATTCATAACACACCACATGGATGAAGATAATATAAATTGTCTTTCCATTTTACCCATGAAAATTCTGAAGTTAACCAAGTAAGTCAGAGAGGAGACTAAGGGCAAGACCAGACGTGGCGTTTTTACGTTGCGTTTTTAAAAAAAGCTCCGTCGGGCGTAAATACACATAAACTGCACTACCACTGAAACTAATGGAAAATACACTATGGCAATTGTCACAGGGCGCTTGCAAGATCCGCCAGTATTGGCGTTTTTTTAGCAGAAACGCCAATACGTCAAGAAACTACCAAGTCAATAGACTCTATATGGGATCTGCAAGTTTGAAACCACACTTTACGTAAATACACAGGGAATTTTAAATATGGTGTTCAAATTCTCACAAGATAAATGATGCAAATACGTTTTTACGGCTGGTGACGTAATTACGTTGCATATTGACAATCATTCCTGCTCCATTTTGCATGTAAATAGTTTTTCTATTTCTAAATAGCTTTTCTATTTCCAGCCAGCAGAATTATGGGGAACGAGAACAATGAGAAGTGCATGTTGGGAAAAGAAACCTACGTGCTGAAAAACGCATGCTGACAGTCACTTGTGGTTTCAGTGGCGTATTTAGAAAGGAAAATGGAACTTGATCACATGCTAAAAAAGACACTAGTCCATTAAGTTCTACCATACCTCCCAACTGTCCCTTTTTTAGAGGGACAGTCCCTCTTTTGACAGCTCAACCCGCAGTCCCTCATTTGTACTGGAAAGTCCCTATTTTCTTTGCACTGAACAGCCAGAAAAATAAACAAAGTTTCTCACTTAATTGGCTTTTAGCAGAGAGCCCAGAACAGCTAACAGGTGCAAATAAGATACTTTGTAACAATTTTGAGACACAAAAACACAGTTTAGATAAGGAGAAATATTATAAAAACTTTCATAACCTGCCAAATTTTGTAAACCAAACATGGTAATTAGGGGGTGTGGCCACAGAAAGGGGTGTGGTCAAAAACTTGCTGCGCTACGTGCGGAAAACAATTTTTTGTCCCTCTTTTTACTTCCAAAATGTTGGGAGGTATGAGTTCTACTGATCCACAACTCACACCAAACTGATCCAGAGGAAAATAAACACACCCCTCCCCCGAATGAGATACCAAATCATCATTGCAGCAAAAAAAAAAACGCTAATACCCCTACAATGGAAGTTTTATTAGAACTCCATCTTCCCCAGACAGGGCCGGGCCGTGCCGCACAGGTGCCCAAGGCAAGCCGGCGGACGCGTCGCAGGCTTAGCCCAAGTGCGCATGCGCAAGGTGCGCATGAAAAGCGGTAGTTTTTACTTCTTTTGCGCTTCTGCGCATGCGCGAATTGGCGCAACTGTGCGCATGCGCAAATTGCAGAGAAATACATTCGGGCGCATGCGCAGGAGCACAAAAAGAAGTAAAGATCACAAAGAGTCGGGCACCGGACTGGGGGTAGGCGACAGAGGATGTGCGTGCCTGGCGTCCCCCCAGCTTTGCGCCCTAGGCACGTGCCTACTCTGCCTACCCCTAGTTCCGGCCCTGTCCCCAGATATTTCCTTTATACAACTACAAATAGAAAACTGATTTATCTTTAATCCATTGAACTGAAGACTGCCATTTCAATTCACAGTGAAACGTATACAATTATACTTATTTTTTAACATAACTTTTTTTCATGAAATAGCTTTGTCTATGAAGAAATAGAGATGAATTCTCATTGAAGAGCTTATACTGTAAATTAACCACAAGATAAATGACCTTGGGAATTGCACTGAGCAGTAGACAAACTACAGAAGGATTACTGCCCAGCTCACTTGACTCCATGTCATATTCTAACCGCCTGATTTAATGTTTGTTATTTTTTCATTCTTTTAACCTCACTATGCCACACAAGGTTTCTTGATGTTTCTTAAATGATGTATATGTACAAGCAAAACATCACTCAGCAGAAAAAAGGGAGAGAATTGAGAAAGCAAACAAACCCTTATCACAGACGAAATCAGACTGATAATTAAAGATCTCACCGAGAGCAGGGGATAGATTGTGTTTATTATCTTTGGTCAGAGTCAGTTTATAGACAGAATGCCAGGATCTAGGTACTAAGCAGGGATAGCCTTGAAAGCATTTCATAAAGGATATCATGAAAGAATGTTTGAAAACCTTTCACCCTATAACGAATAAGAGGAGGGTAAAAACTTTAGGGCTCAATTACGAAAGAAGTGTTCCGTACAAAGAGTGCAAAATTCACACGCAGTTTGCTGTCTTCCCCTCGCAATGCAGTATTCATCAATGAGAATGCATATTAGTGGTCACTTAAAGGGCATGTAAAGGCAAAAAATAAAATCCCATTTTTACTTTCTTTAATGAAAAAGAAACCTATCTCCAATATACTTTAATTAAAAAATGTGTACCGTTTTTATAAGAAACCTGACTGTATGCAGTAAAATTCTCCCTTCATTTACTGCTGTGGATAGGAATTGTCAGACGGTCCCTAACTGCTGAGCAGGGAAACAGTCATACTAATGAACAGCAGGGGGAGCCCCGCCTTACTTCCCATCTGTGCAGAACTCAAGCAGCCATTCTGGTTCTGTGGGTTCATTGTCAATAACAATGTACTTTGTGATTCTCTAGACACCAGCCAGTTGCATATGTTGGAGCAAACCCACAAAGGGAACCCTGGATATAACACCACCTCCAGACAGGTGTTAATTCCAGGGTTCACTTGTTTTAATAGTACCCTATCTGTAAAGGCATTTACCGAGGCCCTGGTCATAGTGTGCATGCACGGGTTCCATGGGGATCTGCAGCGAGGCCTTATGCTAAAGTGCTTGCATTCTAGCATGCAGCAAAATTGTAATTGTTCATCAAGTTAATCCAGCATCTTTTCATCTGAAGCTTACTACTTCCTGGCATATTCATACAGTTTTCCATTCTGCACCGCTTAAGCCTGTGACTCCTAATTCCTTTCTGGCCGTGTTCCTACTACACTTCCACCAGTATTAGTTAGGGCTAAAACTCACCAATTTCTGGTTAAGTGGAAAGGTTATGGTATGGAAGAAAGTTCTTGGGAGCCAGCACAGCACAGTATATTCATGCTCTCAGACTTCTGAAAAAATTTCATCAGGATCATCCAAGTAAAACTGTTATTTTTGTAGGGACCCATAAAGTTAATGTGCCCCTATGGCTTTAAATCCATACACTTCCTGATCTCCCTAATTGCTAGGCAGATGCCCACGTAGCTAGTTGTAATTTAAATATCCCAGTTAATTGGGCGAGAGGTATTGTGACCACTTCCTGTCACACTTTAGACAGTGAGGGAAGATAGAAAGAGCAGTTTTGTGCTCCATCAAGGAGGTGTAGCAGGGAGTAGCTTCCCAGGCTGTAAGATTTGCCTACAGTGAAGGGACACAGTAGATAGGGTGTCAGGCTTTAGGTTCTTCTCCCTGACCACTCCACTGGGTGAGATCTAGACCACGTGTGAGGTATTTCTGCCTGAGCTGCGTGTCTATATATTGTGCAAATGCCTCTTTACTTATGTAAGTAACCTGCGGATCAAAATCAGTTACTTTGTTCTGTTTAATTTGCAAGAACCTCTTGTCTCCCATTTTTTTTATTGATTAAAGCACAGTAGCCTGTGGGAGTTGTATTTACACTACATCGCACCTTCAGTCCTTCCTTTTTGTGAAGGCCCTGCCTTAAGTGTTAGAGTCCAGTGTATCCCATGCTCTAGTATACAAGCTGGTTGTTAAGCCATTGGTCTAAATAGCCCAAAATTGTGTTACATTTTCTGCTGGAGGCCGCTCCTCGGAAGGGAGCACTGTAAAGGCACTTAGCCAGGCACTGGTTGTAGTTTGCATGCAATGTTGGACTGGCCCACTGGGATATCAGGAAAACTCCCGGTAGGCCCAGTAGTCAGTGGTCCTCTTGCTTCTAACCATTTTGCCTATTTCATGGTCATTCCTTATTTCTTTAAGGGGCTTAATAATGGAAGAATAGAGTATACCGGTAGTATGTAGAGATAAAAGACTAGGAGAATAAAAAGGTTGAGTGAAGAGAGAAGAAATAATAGTTTGGAAAGTGGGCCCACAGTCTAAGGTTCCGCTGCTTCAGAATCAGCGACAAGGTCTTACGCGCAAGTACTCGTTTTCCAGCATGCGTCTAAATGTGTGCCATTTCTGTTTTTTAAAAGATCCTCACAAACAGTGAGACTTTGCGTGGTTGTCTAGTTTACTTGACATGAACTCTGATTCCTGTTGTGATCCTCAGTCTGATTATCATCTGTGAAGCCTCTATAACATAATAAATATACGTATCTGTAACTTTCTGTTGCAAGTACAGAAAGTGCAAATGTACAGTAAAAAAAGGGGAGGGGGTTGTGAACCTAGAGATCCTGTTTCTTCAGTACTTCAGTACTTATTCAGTAATTGGGTAATTATTTTACCAGCACTAACATTCCATACTAAGGATTTGGCTGATCTTTCTCCTTACTTCCTTTAGTATCTCTTGCACTTGCACCTAAACAACAAAGAGTACAAGGTCACTTCCCGCATAGGCTTCTATAGAAGTAATCTGATCGTACATATATTTTGTAATATTGCTCTAAGCACCCCCTCTGATACCTTAACCAGAAAAGTCTATTCTGGGCACATTGTTCCTACATACTATTCTCTATTTCGGAAGGTATCCACATGAGTTACACATACATTAAATGCTTACTAGCAACAACTTTGAAACAGTATATGGCTATGTTTAAACAAGAGAGCAAATGTTTTGAGTTTATATTTCAATTTAAATATTCCAGGCATGTTTTTAGATAATTATGCCATGATTATAATTTGTCAAAAATAGAGTGAAATTAACTTATCCATTTTAAAAAATATGCTTAATTTGTGATGGGTCATGGCAACTATCTGTGAAATTAGCCATTTATGTACAGTCCAAAGGGAATGCTTTGAGGTCTTGTTCAGCTCAGCATTCGAAGCATCTGTCTCATATTGGATGCAAGCTGTTCATACTTCTAAATACCTTCAGCTTCGCACTGGGGCCATACAAACGTTCAGTGGTGAAGTGGCATAAATGTGCTCACGATCATGTAGTCTGACACCGTAGCTTTATTCTTTTTAAATTAACATAAAGAGCTAGTAAAAGATAAGCAGATGCTTCTTAATTATAAGGAGAACTCAAACCTAAAAACTGAAGTACTAGAAATACTGTTTGAAGAGTTACAATGTGCCATTGTGATTGGATTAGTGGAAGAGTTTATATGCCGAGGACTTCCCACACCAGTCAGTTGAACTGAAGAAGCTGCTCGGATGAGTAGTGAAACTTCTTCATTGATTACTCAGCAAGTCCAGTTGTTTTAGAATTACTTATACTAGATATACCATGACCCGGATGAATGAAAATCTTCATAGTTGTATTTTATATACTGGCACCAGCCTAAAGATTCAGCAGCCTAATAACAGTAATGATCCAGGCCTTAGAAGTTGTGCACAGGAGCTCCCCAAATTGGATTTTGTTAGGAGTGTCAGTGACACTGCACATGATCAGAGTCCTCTGAGCAACTGTTGAGAAGCTAAGCTTAGTGGTCACCAGAAATTATCAAGCAGAAAATTAGTTTTATCTGTCATAATTATGAGAAATAATACAGTGGTTTCTGAGCTCCCATGTAATGAGAATCCAAATTTATATCTATTATCAGCCTTGCCAGGGGTTCTGGTTGCTTTGGGGTGGTACAGAACTCCAAAACATAATGTTCATTATTTCAGTCCTACTTCTTTCATAAGCTTTAGTTCTCCTTCAAAGCTTGGGCTGGGATTCCTAAAATTTTCTTGGCATCTTCTCAAAAAATTATGAAAATGTCTGTAAATTATGTAATTTTTTAAACCTGAATGATTTTAAAATGTAACAATCATGCACACCTATGAAAGCATTTCCCAACTAACTACACTGGAATTCCATCAGAATGTGTTTGGCAGGTTTAAGCTCATGAATTCCAATGTTTCCTATAGAAAGACATTTTTTAAGGTTGTGCAGTTGCTAAAAGACAACAAGCCTAGCTTTAATCATAATGCAATGCAAATCTATGGGACAACCAAATTGGTAAAACATATAACATATTATTACATATGCTAAATACGATTCAAAATATGAAACAAATTCCTTTTTTGAGGCGACACTTATTTCTTATTCTTTGCAAATCTGCCCCAAAATCTCCAAATTTACAAATCAGTAATAATCCTTTCCATCTTATTTGCTAGATAATAATAGAAAAGATTTGTAAACCCAAAGCTTTATTTTTTCCAGCAGTAACCTTTGTTACCAATTAAAAAAGAGTAACGTTCCTTCATAAATCTATCCCTAATTCTTTTGTAAATACTCGAAGTATGTACATGTTTTATAACATTACAAACTAATCCCAAAACATATATTTCATAAATGTTTATGGGCATATCAGGTGTTCTTGGGTAAATTATTGACTACTGAGGAATTTTCAATTTTGCTTTCAAGTATGTTTCTGCATATGAAATGAGTTACTGTGTGACCATATATATTTTCTTTGTAATCATTCGGAATTTGACCATGTTTCCAGGACACTATGACCAGATTTGCGTGATTCTTTTCCCTGATTGTTGTCATTAGTTCTTCATTTATTTACAGTACATTCTGATTTTGGTGTAGGGTACGGTGTAAACAGCTCACAGAATCCTGGTATAAAAGTTCTTAATTTGACGGAATCTTGGAGTTTAAGTGATAAAACAGGAATAAGTCATCTTCAATGGGTGAAATGCCTCAGCTTGCAAGGCATAAACAAATGACCATGTGTCTTAAATGGATACTGTCATGGGGAAAAAAAAAAAATTCAAAATGAATCAGTTAATAGTGCTGCTCCAGCAGAATTCTGCACTGAAATCCATTTCTCAAAAGAGCAAACAGATTTTTTTATATTCAATTATGAAATCTGACATGGGGCTAGACAATTTGTCAATTTCCCAGCTGCCCCTGGTCATGTGACTTGTACCTGCACTTTAGGAGAGAAATGCTTTCTGGCAGGCTGCTGTTTTTCCTTTTCAATGTAACTGAATGTGTCTCAGTGAGACATGGGTTTTTACTATTGAGTGTTGTTCTTAGATCTACCAGGCAGCTGTTATCTTGTGTTAGGGAGCTGCTATCTGGTTACCTTCCCATTGTTCTTTTGTTTGGCTGCTGGGGGGGAAAAGGGAGGGGGGTGATATCACTCCAACTTGCAGTACAGCAGTAAAGAGTGATTGAAGTTTATCAGAGCATAAGTCACATGACTTGGGGCAGCTGGGAAATTGACAATATGTCTAGCCCCATGTCAGATTTCAAAATTGAATATAAAAAAATCTGTTTGCTCTTTTGAGAAATGGATTTCAGTGCAGAATTATTACTATTAACTGATTCATTTTGAAAAAAATGTTTTTTCCCATGGCAGTATCCCTTTAAATGCGCTGGTTTAGAAGGACAACCAAACTTAAGAGTTTCATGTTGTAAACTTAAAAAAAGCAAAAATGTCATGCTTAAAAAGCAAATGTCATAAATAGATATTTTTATTAAAAATATTTAAAAAATGTGTCCAATTTTATACCCATAACTCATCTTCCATGGTTGAAATGTCTCAGCTTGCAAGGCATAAACAAATGGCCGTGTTTCTTACTAATATGCGCTGGTTTAGAACTTTCACTTGTGGATGCATACTGCAAGAGATCCCATAGGAACTCCTATCTAATATGTGAACTAGAGGACTAGTTCACATATTATATCTATATCACATATGTGAAATAAATGACTAGTGGAAGATGTACTAATGATCATTAAGATGTGATTGATTCCAGTTGATCCATAATGATTACTTATTAATAATTTGAGCTTCTAGGAATGTGGATTTGATCAATATAGATATTGATTCCATTGATGCCAACTCCACATTGCTCATTGCCTTGGGATTTGACATTGTCGTCATTATTTTGACTGGTTTGGCATATCATTAACGAAATCTGAAGGCATGGACAATGAGATATACTGATAGCTTTTCCAGCTGTAAAATTTGATTACTAGTTCAATTCCATGACAGATGGTTTCTTAGCTTCTTCTTTAATGTAATTACATCTTTGAAGAGACACTGCCTTAAAGGTTAGACACATGGGTCATGTTTCTTAGGTGATGTATTTCAGCCGGCAGAGAAGCACCCAGACTCCCTCCCACCACCTATGGCTGACTGTTGTACAAATCGCCTGTAAGTGGCACTACTAGTGCTTCTCAAATGCTCTTGTGCATGTTTTGAGGCTAACAACCACCAATACTGTTGCTCTCTATTGAAGGTACCAAGAGTGTTTTTAGGGGCTTCTTCACCACTTGATATATGCCAATCTGTCAAACTACTGCTAATGTTTTGAAATTAAAATAACATAAATAAAATGAGAAAATTGCTCAATAGTCTGATTACTTTTGCAAGTCACTGTATATTCTGCTGCAGTAAAAAAGTGTCAACTTTAATTCTCTTCTGTCCTTATCAAAGTCCAATCTCAGCCTGATCTACTGTATGACCCAAGTCAACCAACAGACTGCAGAAACAAAATCCATTTCATTAACCCCTGCAATATTGTCCCCATGCATAGACTCTGTCCTTTTCCTATAACATATGTGCAGGTTTAAAGGGGCAAATATCCTTTTAAAGGACATAAGCTCAGTTGGGCTAACCCCACTTTTAAACTCCAGCTATTTAACATACACTTTTAAGTAATTCCTTGTTCTAAAGGCAGCTAACAGCAAGATTAGGCTACAATTTGTACACCAAATATAGAATGAATGCTAATAGGCAGGGTAGGACATATAATGAGGGGCCTCTGCATGGCACGTGTGCTTACATATTTTGGCCAATGTTTGGTACTAACATCATTCTCATTCATTTTATGTACAAATAATAGATTTCTACTGTTTCTAGCAGCCAAAATGTAGGTTAGACCAAGCGCTTTAGTAAGACCGAACACTGGCAATGTCTGTGTTTAGCAGAGTCATTGAACTTCTCCCTCACCTTGATCCATATTGAAATGATAGACTCTAAGGCTTGAAGTCCTTCTTCTTCCATGAAGGGCAGTGTACCATTCTCTGGAAAACAGAGGTACTTGAAGTCCCAAGATGTATTACTTCAACATGGAACAAGGTGAAGGAAGAGTTGAAAGATACCACCAGCCTTTGGGGGGGGAGTCCCCATGAGCTTCTGGCAGACTATTAGGGTGGTGGCTAGTGCTGGGCGAATTTTGGCTGTTTCGCTTCGCCGAAAAATTCACGAATTTCCCTGTGAAATTCGCGAAATGGCGTGGGTGTCTCATTTTTGACGCCGGCATCCGTTTCTTTGGCGCTGGTGCTTTTTCGCAATTATTTTTTTGATGCCGGCAAATTCTCGCAGCAGTTTTGCGAATCACGGGAATTCACCGCAAATTTGTGCCTGGTGAATAAATTTGCCCATCACTAGTGGTGGCACATGTGGCTATTTGGGGAGGAGGCTATCATGAGGAAACTTCGGGCAACTTTGGAAAAACTAAGTGATCCGAGTACCATCCCGCTGGCGATTCACATTCTAGCTGGCGTGAAGGCATTTCGGGGAAATTAGTCGCCGAAACAAGAGGAGATTTGTTGTTGGGCTGAATGAGCTTACTTCAAAAGGTGGGTATTGTTTCCCTTTTAATGCCCAGAGTTTACCGAGAGTTTTTAGCAGCCACTAAAGATTATATTCTTCTCCAAGCAAGGAGAGAAAGAGGAGACAACATTATTTGTTAAAAGGCTAATAACAAACAATGGGGATGAAAAACAAAACTTAAAAAATAAATATCTTTTCATCACAAATTCTCTTTAACATTTTAAAAGCTCAATTCACTACATCTGCTGATATTCACTGAATATTCCTTATAACTGCAGACATAACTTTAAATAAATGTAAATAAATCATCGGTAGGAGATTACAAAAAGAACAATATTTCATTTGGAAATGTTAAAACCATGTCAGATTCCTTGCTTGGTGCCATTACTGAGCACATTCTTATCTGGAGTGGCTCGTAACCTTTTGCTCTTGGAACAGACGTCATGAACAGCAACTAAAGCAATCAAGAAACAATTCATATTTTTCTGTCGACATTTCACTGGTCTGTGAAAAGCTGATTAATGTTTAGCTCCTCTTGAGTTTTATTCTTCTGGAAAACAATAAATAGAAATGTTTAGTGTGTAATATATGGTCTGTTTGCTGACATTTACCACTGTCTCGTGAATGCCAGCAACTACGAGTCTCAGGCAGTATTTGTTACTAATTATCATTTGAAGCTGCAAAATAAATCAAAAATCTGCGGTCGCTGCAATGGAACAAATGAACAAATCATATGTGGATAATTCTCAGTTGAACTTGGGGTTTGAGCAGAATGCTGCTGCCTTCATACAGTCACCAGGGAAACCCTGCCTTATGCTGAGCATTTTAGTAACAACGATGGTGCTTTATACATAATGTGGTCTGAACTGTACTTCATACTATATATTTGAATTAACTGTTAAATATGTGCGTACGGGAAGTGAAAATTGTTCAAATGTATAATGTATATTAATTAACAAAAGCAGTGTTAGACAGGGTCCTCTAGGGTTCTCACATGACACTGCAACGTGCAATCAATGTGTAGCTTTATTTAAGACCCCAGCAAAAGTTAAGTCTTACATGAGCACATGTAATATGATACTACTAACTAAAGCAAAGGTTTACAAAATGACCTTCTTGTCAGGTATTGCTGGGATTCGAGCCAGGGATCTTTGGGTTTCTGGCTCAATACCTTAACCATTTGGCCAGGTGAGCAGCCTGTAGAGTTGTTCGCTATGTGTTACCAGGCCTCTGCAGTCCCAGCCCAGCTGCAGCCTGTTTAGCCTCTACAGCCCAAACCCAGCTGCTGCCTAATTGCAATCAGCCAATCAGGGCTGACTCTTCCCTATTTAAGGGCAGCACTTAGAACACTCCTTGCCAGAGCATTACATTGTTTCTCCTTAGTACTGTGGCAGCGCCCCTAACTAGGTTGTTCTAGCTCTTGCCCCTTTTCCCTTATAATTCCTCCTTGCCTTTGTCTGCCTTGTCTTGTCTTGCTTTACCCTATCTTGTACCTTCCTGGCCTTGACCTTGATCTGACCCTTGCCTGTTCTCATTTCCTATTCCACCTTGTACCTTTCACTCACTTCATCTTGTACCTGCCTTGCCGGTTCCTGCTTTCTGACCTGCTCTGCCTTGTACCCTGTCTTGTTGCTTCCCTAGTCTCCCTCTGCTCCAGTCTCCCTCTCCTATCTTGCTATCCAGTTTCCCTCTGCTCCAGTCGTCCTCTCTCGCTATCCTGCTCTCCAGTCCTCTCTCGCTATCCGCTCCAGTCTCCTTCTGTCCTAGTCTCCCTACTGCACTCTATCCCCAGTTTGATCTGATCTATGCCCTCACCGTCCTGCCCCATCCAGTCTGTATCCTGTCCCCTGATCTACGCCCTCTTCATCCTGTCCAGTCTGGTCTTTACCTTCGCCCGCTCCGTCCTGCTTCACTCTGCACCTGTTCTAGTTCGACTACGCCCTCGTCTCCCTGTTCCTGCCTTTCCATTTGTGAGCCAGTCCCTGCCTAAAGGACTCGCCTTCTCCCTTCAGTCTCAACAGCGCCCCTACCTAATCCTTGACACTCCTATCATGTGACCATTAAGCATTGGATAATTTTTTCCGTCTTTTGTAAATGCGTTAATACTTCCCACAGGCCTCAGAGTTTTTTTGCTATACAAAGATAAAAAAAGAAGAGTTTATTATAAATATAATATATATATAAGGAGTATATGAAATACTGTAATGTCAAGCCTACTTGAATGCAAGGTAATTTTCCCCATTAAAAGAAAAGACAGAATATTTAAAGCAGCAAATGAATGTCTAACTCCCTGCTTTCTACCTAACACCATGTTACCTCCAATTTCTCAAAAGCATCTATGTACCCATACCCTTCAAGCCCTGCACGTGAGACTCTTCAATGGGCATTTTAAAAAGCAGTTTTGACTTTTGACTCTGAGAAATGTGGGCCTATGTTTGTTCCCCTTGTATTTATACCTTCTTCATGTATCAGCGAATCTCTGTTTTAAATGTATTGCTCATCTATCTTTGTAATATAGAAGTAAAACCACTTTTATTTTTTTTATCCATATATTGATACATTAAAAGATTGACTTAAAGGGATCCTGTCATCGGAAAACATGTTTGTTTTTTCAAAACGCATCAGTTAATAATGCTACTTCAGCAGAATTCTGCACTGAAATCCATTTCTCAAAAGAGCAAACAGATTTTTTATATTCAATTTTGAAATCTGACATGGGGCTAGACAGTTTGTCAATTTCCCAGCTGCCCCCAGTCATGTGACTTATGCCTGCACTTTAGGAGAGAAATGCTTTCTGGCAGGCTGCTGTTTTTCCTTCTCAATGTAACTGAATGTGTCTCAGTGAGACATGGGTTTTTACTATTGAGTGTTGTTCTTAGATCTACCAGGCAGCTGTTATCTTGTGTTAGGGAGCTGTTATCTGGTTACCTTCCCATTGTTCTTTTGTTTGGCTGCTGGGGGGGAAGGGAGGGGGGTGATATCACTCCAACTTGCAGTAAAGAGTGATTGAAGTTTATCAGAGCACAAGTCACATGACTTGGGGCAGCTGGGAAATTGACAATATGTCTAGCCCCATGTCAGATTTCAAAATTGAATATAAAAAAATCTGTTTGCCCTTTTGAGAAATGGATTTCAGTGCAGAATTCTGCTGGAGCAGCACTATTAACTGATTCATTTTGGAAAAAAATTTTTTCCCATGACAGTATCCCTTTAAGTTATCAGACCATGATTTCCATACACAGCTGTTAATAATATTGTAGAAACTGAGGCTAAAAAAAAGCCCATCAAGTTCAACTCAACTCAAATAATTCTGTTTAATTATTTTTTTAATTATAAGTTATACAGTATATCTTTAGCATTTCAAGTTTAGATTTTGATTCAGAGAAGGACATTCTTCCATTTGCTTGCTGACGAAAACAATTAAGAAGTCCTTGCCTCCAAAATAGCAATTGGACTAATCTCTTAATCAACATACCATGAAGGAGGTATGGTATTCCTAAAACAGTTTGAAAGTGGAGTAAGGGCTATAGAACACCAAGGGGCACATTTACTATTGGTCGAATATCGAGGGTTAATTAACCCTCGATATTCGACTATCGAAGTAAAATCGAGCACATCAATCGAATATCAAAGTCGAGGGATTTACCGCATTTACTTTGATCGAAGGAAAAATCATTCGATCGAATGAGTAAATCCTTCGAATCGAACGAAGTTTTTCAGTTTTACAGTACTTCGACTATCCAATAGTTGAACGATTTTCATTTCGAATCGTTCCATTCGAAGTCGAAGTAGCCAATTCGATGGTCAAAGTAGCCTGAAAAAAACTTAGAAATTTGAAGTTTTTTTCATTCGAATCCTTCACTCGAGCTTAGTAAATGTGCCCCCAAGAGATTTGATCCTATGAGAATTTCACACCAAACACTAAGATGTCAGAAGCAGCCATGCGACAAAAGCCGGAAGCAGCAAGCACGCATCAATTCAAATGAAGATTGGGGTACAAGGAGGTGGCTGGCATCCCCATCGTACTAGACCACCAGATATTCTAACAGAAAATCTCTATTATAAATGTACTGCTCATCTGTCCTCATTTTTGGAATACAGAAGTAAGGCCACTTTTATTATTTGTTTGACTGCATGCAGTTCTCTTCTTTTTATGGCCAATTATGGCATATCCCATAAATCTGAAAAAGTTGAACTGTCTTTAATTCTAATCCCCCAGAATAAAACAACCTTGAAAATCTTGAATGCTTTATTCTAAAGGCATTTGAATACTCAGAATTGTGGAAAAAAACTCCATCGTATAAATAGCTTTAATTTTTTAGCCGCCTTTTTTTTATATTTACGCTTCATAAATCTTCAATATTCACATTTTTTGAAATCTGATTTTTATCATGAAAACTTGAACTCTAACGTCCATAGTTCAACCCCATATATACATATCCATATATAGAAAAGATTTATTTAGCTTATCGGACCATGATTTCCATACAGAGTTGTTAATATTTTGTACATAAGGCTGAAAAGACCCATCAATTTCAACTCCTCACTCAAATAATTCTTCTTTAATTCATACATTTTTTCAATGTATGTTAATTGTAATTTACAGTATATATTTTTAGATTTTCAGGTTTTTGATTTTGATTCAGAGAAAGACATTCTATTTGCCTGCTGAAGAAGTGGAAGTAGGAGTAGTAAGAAAGTACTTACATCCAAAGTAGCAATTAAACTAATCTCTTGATCAACCTACCACGCTACAGATATACTTAAAACTGTCTGAAGGTGGCGTAAGGGAAACAACAAGGGGCACATTTACTAAAGGGCAAAGCAACTAACGATGTCGATGATTTCGCCATGGTGACGTAATTTCGTTACTTCGCCGATTTACTAACAGGCGCAGGCGTCACTTCACTAGCGAAGGAAATAGACGTTAGCATTGCTTTGCACTCTAACGCCAGACGAACTTTCGCTCTGGCGAATGGACGTTACTCCGCAAATTCAATAAGATGCGGATTTTACTGAACATTACCTCTTTTGCCCGACTTGCCTTCACCAGCTCAGACCAGGCAAAATGCAATGGAGTACATAGGACTTCCTCAATTTTTAGTGGAAACATTTTCTAAGTCCCAAAAAGCTATTTCGTTTTTTTTCAGAGTGATAGCCTGCAAAAGTCCTTAAAAATGTTTTTTGGGTAACCAGGTTCCCCCATACATTTTCTAACATCTGAAACATAAACTATACAATGGGCTCATGTGTAGGGCATTATAACAACTATATTTTCTTTATTAAGGTTCCGTGGACCTGTGCAATGTAATGTATTTGCTGCAACATAGTCAATTAAACTTTATAATTTCCTGCCGTATGCAAATTAGCCTGACCGTAAACCTCTAACAAAGTTGCGCTAGGCATAATTGAACGCTAGAGCATCTTCTGTTGACGTAACGCTAGCGAAAATTCGCCAGCATTTGGAGACTTAAGGCTAGGGTCACACAGGGCTTGAACACCGCTAGTCGAAATCCGATGGTTGATTTCTGCCCTATCGTCCTCTCTTGTCCGCATTGTCCGGCTTCTCACAAAAAGACTTTCAGATTTCGGCTCAAAATTCAGAGACTTGCAGTCCTTCAACAAAAGTCTGTTCGCAAGAAGCCGATTCAATGCAGAAATCAGCTAGCGGAATTCGTCTAGTGGTTTTTGGCCCTCTTGTGGCCCTATCTTAAAACAGTTATTAATATATTAGTATGTAATATTGTTATTATCATGCTTTATACATTGAATAGCACTATCATGTTATGTAGCATTCATATTGGTCTTTGCCCCAGTGGAGATTACAGTCAAAGGATCTTATGAAATTAACACAACACTCATTAGGGTCAATTAACCTGCCTGTATGTGTCTGGGAGCCAGTAGCCTGCTTTGCATGTTTGTATTGTAGTGGAAGTTTAGCAGTTATGCTGTAGACCAAGTGGTTGTAGCATTCCCACACCGGTCCCTTTAAATGGTGGTCCCATGCCTTTAAAAATGGGTGTTGGTCTCTCTCTCTTAAAAGCCTCAAGCAGAAGAGCATTAGAGGAGAAACAAACCCTTAACAAAAAACCCTACCCTACATTGACCCCCCTCCCTCCTCCCCCCCCAGCCTAGCTGCCCCCGGACGAATGCCCCTAACTCTTTACTTACCCCTCCGTGCAGATTCTGTCCAGCGGAGTTCACAGCAGCCATCTTCTTCTCTTTGGTAACCTTTGGAATGAGGCAATTTTCTGTTACACGACAACTGCGCATGAGCCGAAACTCACAGAAATTGCAGAAGCGCTGGTCTTCATTGCTGAAGATGGTGTCTGTGAACTCCGGTGGACAGAATCTGCACCGAGGGATAAGTAAACAGTTAGGGGCACTTGTTCGGAGGGGGCCGCTAGGCTTGGGGGGTCTATGTAGGGTAGGGCATAGCATTTTTTTTTTAAAGGTTTGTTTCTCATTTAAACTGTGGAACCAGTGGTGCTGTGGTCTTTCGAAATCTCTCTCTTCTAAAAGCTAATGATGGGGGAGGACTAAGCCCTCTGGCGGAAACCAATGCCTAGGCCAGGAGACACTTATCCCAAGAAATGCTACCATGCAGGGAGGTGCCAGCCTTTGAATCCTATATAAGAAAGTTGAAGTGTCTCTGCGTCCAGTCCCTGTGTCCGTGGGATTGCGCTACTGCGCATGTGCATGTTCTAGCGCCCATTAATTTAATGGGCTTAATGTCTAGTACTATATAAAGTAACATAGTACATTAGGTTGAACACACGCCCATCAAGTTCAGCCTTTGAACTATATTTTAACCTGCCTACCTGCTAGTTGATCCAGATGAAGGCAACAAAAACCCATCTGAACCCATTGCCTCAGAGGGGGGGAAAATTCCTTCCTGACTCCAAAATGGCAATCGGACTAATCCCTGGATCAACTTGTACTATGAGCTATTTCCCATAACCCTGTATTCCCTCACTTGCTAAAAAGCCATACAACCCCTTCTTAAAGCTATCTAATGTATCAGCCTGTACCACTGATTCAGGGAGAGAATTCCACATCTTCACAGCTCTCACTGTAAAATACCCCTTCCCAATATTTAGACTGAACCTCCTTTCATCCTCAATTTGGCCAGTCTTTTTCCATACCTTTTACCAGCTTAGTTGCCCTTCTCTGAACCGGAGGTAAATAGTTAGGGATCAGTTCCATATGGGGTTTACCTTGACCAGGTATGATGGCTTACCAATTTTATGATCATAACTTTGTAACTAAAAATTCAGTTTTTTGCATAGATACTAGGATTACTTATGAAACAGGGGACCAGGGAATGTGCATTGATCGATCCCCCCTTTTTTTCTGTATGTTTGTATTTAATTTGGCCAGATCAGTAGCATACTATTGTATTACAATATACTTTTACTTAGCCTAGAGTGCTCCCACAACTCTCCTTTTTTTCAGGGTTGTTGTAACGTGACAACTTTTATTGTCGATGCCATAGATCAGGCATAATATATTCAGGATGTTACAATTTCTGAAGCTGTAATTGAAGACATATAAACCTCCCCTCCTTTCTTCTGTAGATACGGCTACACGCTACAGCTCTCCATTACTTGTAATAGTTTAAAACACCTGGGAAGGAGCAATAGGTGCCAAAACCAGTGTAAATGATCTTTATAAACACATAAGTATCGTTCATACGAAAACACCCAAGATTTATTTTAGAAGCAGAGCGTTGTCATCACAAACGTCTCATTGAAAAACACAAGAGCGTCATTTTTTGGCCATTAGAAATCATTTGTTTATATGTATCTTTTACTTCTCTCTGCAGTTTCCCATTTGGCCTTGCAAAGGGCTTGGTTCCCGTGGAGTATTTGCATGTGTCTGGCGGAGATAAGGTAATAGTGAAATAAAAGATAGTACAAAAAGATCCTGTGCTCAAACCACCTATTTTGCTTGGCACTGGACTCATAAGAATCTGTGAGAACCCTCTCATAAGGTTATGTTAAGAGCTTATCGAGAACTCTCTTGGAAACGTGTGTAGGAAGCTGGTTTCTCCAAGGTTTTTCTTAAATCTCCAATTAACTCTCATCTTAAAGGGGTGGTTCACCTTTAAGTTAACTTTTAGTGAGCTATAGAATTGCTAATTCTGAACAACTCTTCATTTGTTCTTCATTATTTATAGTTTTTTATTTGCCTTTTTCTTCTGATTTCTTATCTTTCCAGGTTTTAAATCAGGGGGAGGGGTCAGTGAACCCCATCTAAATAAGGCTACAAATTTAAAGGGATACTGTCATGGGGAAAAATACATTTCAAAATGAATCAGTTAATAGTGCTGCTCCAGCAGAATTCTGCACTGAAATCCATTTCTCAAAAGAGCAAACAGGTTTTTTTATATTCAATTTTGAAATCTGACATGGGGCTAGACATATTGTCAATTTCCCAGCTGCCCCAAGTCATGTGACTTGTGCTCTGATAAAATTCAATCACTCTTTACTGCTGTACTGCAAGTTGGTGTGATATCACCCCCTCCATTTTCCCCCCCAGCAGCCAAACAAAAGAACAATGGGAAGGTAACCAGATAGCAGCTCCCTAACACAAGATAACAACTGCCTGGTAGATCTAAGAACAACACTCAATAGAAAAAACCCATGTCTCACTGAGACACATTCAGTTACATTGAGAAGGAAAAACAGCAGCCTGCCAGAAAGCATTTCTCTCCTAAAGTGCAGGCACAAGTCACATGACCAGGGGCAGCTGGGAAACTGACAATATGTCTAGCCCCATTTCAGATTCCAAAATTGAATATAAAAAAATCTGTTTGCTCTTTTGAGAAATGGATTTCAGTGCAGACTTCTGCTGGAGTAGCACTATTAACTGATGTGTTTTGAAAAAAAACATGTTTTCCGATGACAGGATCCCTTTAATGTTTTCCGTACTTTTTATTACTCATTTTACTACTCAGTCCCTTTCCTATTTATATTGCTCTCTTTCATTCAAATCAATGCAAGGGGGCAGATTTACTAAAGGGCGAAGTGACTAACGCTGACGACGATTCGCCAGCGTTACCATTTTTAGGCACTTTGCAGATTTACTAACGGGCACAGGCGTAACTTCGCTAGCAAAAAAGACAGACGCTAGATGATCATTCGCACTCTATTGCCTTGTGAATTTTCGCTCTGGCAAATGGACGTTACTCCGAAAATTCACTAAGATGCGGATTTTACTGAACATTACCTCTTTCGCCAGACTTGCCTTAGCCAGCTCAGACCAGGCGAAGTGCAATGGAGTGCATAGGACTTTCTCATTTTTTAGTGGAAACATTTTCTAAGTCCCAAAAAACGCTGGCGTCTTTTTCTTTTTTCAGAGTGATAGGCTGTGAAAGTCCTTAAATTATTTTTTGGTTACCGGGTTCCCCCATACATTTTCTAACATATGGAACATTAACTATACACTGGGCTCATGTGTAGGGCATTATAACAACTCTATTTCTTTTATTAAGGTTCCCTGGACTTCTGTAATGTAATGTATTTGCTGCAACATATACGTCCATTCAACTTTACAATTTCCTGCTGTATACAAATTAGCCTGATCGAAGACCTTTAACGAAGTTGCACTAGGCATAATTGAACACTCACGCATCTTAGCTTTGAATGCCGAAGTAACGCTAGCGAAAATTCGCCAGTGTTCGGTGCCCTGGACGCAACTTCGCATTTTAGTAAATTAGCACCTGAGCATCTGAGAACATTTTCACCTGGCGAAGTGTAGCAATGGGTGCGGAGTCATCGCTGGCGAGTTTTCGCAGGTAAGTGAATCTGCCCCATGGTTGTTAGGGTAATTTGGACCATAGCAACCTGGTTGCTCAAACTACAAACTGGAGAGCAGCTGAATAAAAAGTTAAATAACTCAAAAACTACAAGTAATAAAAATTTAAAACTAATTGCAAATTGTCTCAGAATATCACTCTCTATATTATACTACAGGTATGGGACCTGTTATCCAGAATGCTCGGGACCTGGGGTTTTCAAGGATAATGGATCTTTCTGTAATTTGAATCTTCATACCTTAAGTCTACTAGAAAATAATGTAACCATCAAATAAACCCAATATGCTGTTTTTGCTTCCAATAAGGATTCATTATATCTTAGTTGGGATCAAGTGCAAGCTACTGTTTTATTATTACAGAGAAAAAGAAAACTATTTTTAAACATTTAGATTATAATGGAGTCTACGGGAGACGGCCTTTCCATAATTTGGAGCTTTCTGGATATTGAGTTTCCGGATATTGGATCCCATACCTGTAAAAGGTATTTGAATCCGACTTTCCCGAAAACAATGGCCTTTTTCTTTCACCTCAGACCAGACGAAATGCAATAGCGTAGATAGGATTTTCCTGGTGTTTTTTCCTATTTAAAGGGTGATAGACTGAAAAAGATCATACATTTTTTTTGGGGGTACCCTCCTTCCCCCCTACATTTGCTAACATATGACACCTAAACTATACTGTGGACACATGTGTAGGGCATTATAACAACTTTATATAATTTTATTAAGGTTCCCTGACATTGTGTAATGTATTTGCTGCAGCATATACGTCCATTGTACTTTAACTGCACGCCGTATGCAAATTAGCCAACGCTAGTGTAACTTCGAACTGCTGAGCGTAATTTCGCTGGAGTAATTTCGCCAGCGTTCGGTACCCTGTACGCAACTTTGGATCTTCGTGAATTAGCGTTGGCCAGGCGAATTTACGCTTGGCGAAGTGTTGCGATGTGCTTGAAGCCAGCGATGGGGAATTATCGCCGGTTAGTGAATTTGCCCCAATAGATCATTATGGTTATAAGGCTTCTAACCTAGGAGCTGGTAGAATATGTTAATTACATGTAAAGCAACATTGCTAGCCATATTCCTTTTTAGGTTTTACTTCACCTTTATAGAAAGTCAATGTGACATACTGCCGAGTCCATAAAGTATCCTTTATCCACTGTGTCAGCCCCAAATAACTTGATAAAATAAACCAGTTTAATTTTAAAATGCACACTGCGGCTCATTTATAAACACTGGGCAAATTTGCACCTGGGCAGTGACCCATAGCAACCAATCATTCATTAGCTTTTTTTCAGCCATCTGTAGGTTGAACACTGAAAGCAATAATCTGATTGCCATGAGTTACTGCCCAGGTGCAAATTTGCCCAGTGTTTATAAATAACCCCCGCAGCGTTTCTTATTTGTGTATCAATTATTTTTGCAGAGGGACAGAAAAAAAGAACAGTGTGTGTCGACATAAAAGTTATTTGTCATGTTCATTTCCATGGGCTTCCTGTGTTTTTTTGGAGGTTTCTATGGTTACCGAGAGGTGGCACAAATAAAATACTGGCAGGTTCCTCTCTGATTTTAAGATATAGCACGGATGGATGTTATTATTTCGTTGGAGCTTGAAAGACATTTTGCATTTTTTCCTATACGATTTGCATGTTGTTAAAAAAAAATAAAAATGTGACTGCTGTTATTTCCTCCTTAGCCATGTACTTTATTAGCCAATATGGTAATATCATAGAGAGAGAAACAAGAATAGCATTACCAGAATTTGTTTGTGCAAACCAAACTGTTGGGAAACAGAAAACTACTCTCAAGCAAAACTTACAATTAAATTATATATATATATATAAAATCTAGAATTATTGTTCTTCATTCATCTATTTGTCTCATTGCTGCCATAATGCGCTTATTTATTATAAAATTTTCCCAAAAATTAGGTTTGCGGGAAAATTATCCGATTTTTGCGATTCTTTCGGATTTTTCACCCTAAAACTCAGATTTTTGCCCCGAAAACTTCGATTAATGCACAAAATCCAGCGCAAAAATTCAAAAAATCATTGGGACTTCTCCCATTGACTTTTATGCAACCTCGACAGGTCTGAGATGCCGAATTTTCTGATTCGGACTTTTCCATCCTCTCGGTTAAATAAATTCCAAAAAATTCGTGATTTTGCATTTCGAATTTTTCGTGACTTTTGCATTCGGAGTTTAGTAAATAACCCCCATAGTGTACTGTAGTCGTTGATATTCTGAGACAATTTGCAATTGGTTTTTATGTTTTATCTGTTGTGGTTTTTCAGCTATGTAGCTTTTTGTTCAGCAGTTCTCCAGTTTAATATTTCAGCAGCTATCTGGTTGCTAGAACTAGAACTACACTAGTAACCAGACAGTGGCTTGAATGAGAGACTGCAAAACGAATAGGCAGTGTACCAAATATGAAGTTAAGTAATAAGTAACAATATCAATGAAATTGTAGCCTCACAGAGCAATAGTTTTTTGCTTTTGGGGTCAGCAACCCCCATTTGAAAACTGGAAAGAGTCAGAAGAAGAAGGCAAAGAATGAAAAAAATTTAATCAAATAAAATCATAAAGACCGAAGTCAAAGTTGCTAGGAACAGGACATTCTATATCATTCTAAAAGCTAACTTAGAGGTGAACCACCCCTGTAAAAGGTATAGTGATACAAATTATGAATAGATCCCTTATTTGGAACACCCCACCACCAACTGCCTCCTTAGGTCTGGACTTCAGTGGCCTTCCTCTCCCTTCCAATGGCCTGGTCATAGAGAAGCATATATATAGGGAATGATATGAAATATAGAGAATGTAACAAGAGAATACTGAGCTGTTCTATGACCTCAGAAACATAGGGTCAGACTGGGCCGGCGGGACACTGGGAAAAAACCTGCTCCCTAGGCGCTGCACTGATAGCAGCCAGATAGCAGCCTCAATAAGATAAACTAAGGTACGCTGGGGACGGGGGAGGGGGGATGGCAAAGGGAGGTTGTGTCTGGGGCGGTGAAGTTCGGGTGTAGAGAGTTTTCAGGGGGAAGTACGCAGGCCCCTGAGGCTCCAAACCCGTTGGGCACCACAGTACAGAGTAATTTTATACAGGTATGAGAATTCCAAGGTTGCTTCTAATTTTTAATAGAAATTAATATCTTTCCCCAACCTCATTGAGCACAGGACAGAATGTAGACAGATAAAATTACCACCATCCCCACAGCAGAACTCTGCATTTCCAATACAAGTACAGGGTATTTTTGGCTTTTGTACTCCTTTAAAGTAGAACTAAAGGTTAACTAAAGATGAAATGTTGTACATTATCTCTTGTGCTTCTGTACCAGCCCAAGGCAACCACAGCCCTTTAGCAGTAAAGATCTGTGTCTCCAAAGATGCCCCAGTAGCTCTCCATCTTCTTTTCTGCTGATTCACTGCACATGCTCTGTGCTGCTGTCACTTACTGAGCTTAGGGACCCACTCACAATATACAGTACACATAGAATAGAAATGTCGCAGACACAAGATGGTGACCCCATGTGACAAGTTTGAAGTCCTGAATCATTGCTTATGCAATATATAAAATAGTGCAGTATATAAAATATGGCATTTTAGCCATATTCATTTTTAGGGTTTACTTCTCCATTAAGCAAAGGAAGCATTTTGAAAAGTCAGAGGCTAATCAAAGGGAAGAAGAAATAAAATGCGGAAGTGTAGAATAGCTCTGTCAGTGTCAGATTTAACCTGCTGTGGTGCAATTAATGTGTAGTGACAAACTGGAAACAGACCAAAAAAAAACAGAATTGGGATGGTTATAACGTAAATGTACTTTGTTTTATTTTGGCTACATGAATTGCAAAAACATTAAAGTAAATTAAACATATTAAAACACAAAGCAAGAATGGCTGGACAGAATACTACATAAATGGCAGGCACAAAGGCTCCATATTATTCTTTGAACAAAAATGAGAAAAACACTGTTATTGTTATTGTCCTGAATCTTTCACATAAGAGATGAGAGTAGTGTGCAGTTATTGGGTGTCTCCATCAGTAGTACAGGTACTGTATAACCATTCAGGCGATACCATTGAGAATAAAGACTGAATGAAACTAACCTTCCCACGTGGGTACCCATACACAAACAGAATTTCTCCTTTATCTGCTCATGAGGAGGTGTTTAATTCCAGGTAATCATACTAGTGTGTTGCCTCAAATATAAAAAAACAGCTTCTGATCCAGCTGAACAGTTTTCTTTGTAAAAGTGGGTATGGCATCTTCAGCCAAGAAGCTAGACAATTAGTTTGCATAAGATGAACAGATGTAGAATGTCGAATGTAGATATAGAAATGGCTGTTGATTCACTAGTTAGTCTAGGCGGCAAATTTGTAACTATAGAAGAAGCACCCACCATCTAGGTCATTGATCCCCAACCAGTAGCTCATGAGCAACATGTTGCTCACTAACCCCTTGGATGTTGCTATCAGTGGCCTCAAATCAGGAGCTTATTTTTGAATTCCAGACTTGGAGGCAAGTTTTGGTTGCTTAAAACCAGGTGCACTGCCAAACAGAGCCTCAATGTAGGTTGACGATCCACACAGGGGCTACTAAATAGCCAATTACAGCCCTTATTTTGGCACCCCAAGAACATTTTTCTTGCATGTGTTGCTCCCCAACTCCTTTTACTTCTGAATGTTGCTCACAGGTTCAAAAGGTTGGGGATCCCTGATCTTGGTCATGGGAGAGGGCCCAGACCGTGGGGTCTACTGCACAGAAATCCTCCATCCCCAGCCACTTTGTAACCTAACATTTTCATACCTGCCACATCAGACAGGTGCATGAGTGAGCAGGCAGGAAGGAGTGGGCATGAAGATTTTTGGGGGGCGAGGAGATGACTCTAGTTACACCAGTATTAAGATGCAGTTAGAATCCAGGTCAGGCACTAATTAATATTGGATAAAAGTATTGAACCGGACCGTGTCATTCCTGTAGTGGTGGATTCTGCATGCAGAACTGTTCTGGTCCCATCACCACTTAAAGGGGAACTATCGCGAACATGAAAATTTAATATAAGCTTCAGCATACTGAAATAAGAAACTTTCTAAATACAATCATGTAAATATTCTGCATTGTTTCTGAAATAATCAAGTTTATGTTCACTATCCCTCTCTCAGCATCTGTTTCTCTTCAGTCTCTCTTCATGCAACAGTTGGGTGTCAGATAGTCACTGACAGTTCCAATATGTCTTATGGTTGGGCTTCCTTTCCTAGCAGATGAATTAGAGATCACTCAAATAACTGATTCCAGTACAAACAAAATCTAACAAAATAACTGCCTTTTGCACAAATCCTACACGTGATGCGTGGTGATTTTAATAGAGTGAGCTCTAATATATCTTCTAGGCAAAAGGAGCCTCCCTATGAGATATATTGGATCTAACTGTCAATGAATATCTGACACCCATCTCCTGCATGAAGACAGAATGAAGAGAAACATAACTTTTAATTGATTATATTTAGAAAATATAAGGACAGATAGAAAGCTTATATACTCGCCTTGCAAGTAAATATTAGGGTGTAAAATAGGCTGTGTTCTACATATTTCTTTAACATTCCAGTGATTTAATTGTATGAATGACAATATGCACAACACCTGTGTGAGGAACTTACCTGGTGGTCTAGTGGTGTGGCGGGGACGCTCGCCCCGCTGCTCCTCTTCGGCCGCCATTGCGGCTACTTAGGACACGAGCGCCCGAGTCTCGCGGGCTTTATAGATGCGAGCACGCTGCCGTAATGACACCAGCGCGCAGACGCGCACATTGGCGAGATATTCAAATGGGTATTTAAGGGAGCTCAGTCAATTCTTCTTTGCCCGTGATAGGATTGTGTTTCCTGGTGCTCCTGAGCCTTGTGCTATTTGTTTCCTGTATCCTGAACCTGTTGATTCCTGTTGTGATCCCTGCCTGGCTATTTGACTATTCTGACTTCTGGATCCTGACCCTCGCCTGTATATCAACTACCTCTTCTGATTAACCCTCTGATTGACTTCCTGGTTTGACCTTTGCCTGCCTGACTACGTTTAATCTCTGCCTGCCTCGACCCGGCCTGATCTGACTACTCTATTGCCTAACGCCTTGTACTATGACCTTCTGTCCAAAGACTTTGCTCTACAGTGGTGCCCCTCTGCCTATCCAGAACCCTCATCTTGCACCTCTTGTTTAAGTCTCCAGGTGGCATCCAAGTAAGCCGAGGGCTCCTCCTGAGGCCCAAAGGCGGTCACACTACTGGTGAAGCACGAGCCGAGACCAGGGTACCTGGTGTTTGTTCTGGTGTTGGGTGCCAACCGTTACAACCTGTGTCCATTTTTGTGTGAAACAGTTGTAGCTACAGTTGCAGACGAGCTGAAATATGTTCTACCCATGTCAATATATGGATTCTATATAAATATGGGATACAAATAATGATTTTGTTGTTGAGAGTTGAACAGCAATATTATAAACCACCCCTAGTTGAACTTATCATGAAGGAAACATCTGGATGTAAGTGAAAAGTACATGGATATTTGTTTTTTTGCCTTACGTTAGGAAGAAATAAATACATTTTCAGCAACTTATATCCCTGGATGCTGACACGCGCTTCTAAACAGCCTGGGTGTAGCCAGATTGCTAACAGATGAGCCCGTATTATCCCATTGCTCTATATGCTCACTACATGGAGTTCACATTTTCCCCAGTCTGGGTGAGGATGATTGACGACCCTGTGAATAGGAAGCCATGCCGAATTCTGTTGAAAGTTATATTTGTTCGCTATCACTGCTCTTGCCAACACATATTTAAATTTATTGGTGCTGCACTTAGGGTTCTCCATATTCCCCATGAAAGATGATGTAATCCCTATAAGGCCTTAGTGGCCCTCAGTATTATATGTATTTTCTTGGCTCATTTACCAGTGGGCCACAGGCCTTAGTGACAGTGCTGCCTGGCCAGGAGCATTTCTTATAACTTTTTAGTTTTGAACTGAATTACTTTTGCTAGTCAAGAGAATAAAAATGTATAGAGGTGTCTGTCCTGAATCTTTCACATAAGAGATGAGAGTAGTGTGCAGTTATTGGGTGTCTCCATCAGTAGTACAGGTACTGTATAACCATTCAGGAGATACCATTGAGAATAAAGACTGAATGAAACTAACCTTCCCACGTGGGTACCCATACACAAACAGAATTTCTCCTTTATCTGCTCATGAGGAGGTGTTTAATTCCAGGTAATCATAGTAGTGTGTTGCCTTCAAACATAAAAAAACTGGTCCATCTGAACAGTTTTCTTTGTAAAAGTGGGTCTGGCATCTTCAGCCGAGAACCTAGACAATTAGTTTGCATAAGATGAACAGATGTAGAATGTCGAATGTAGATGTAGAAATAGCTGTTGATTCACTAGTCAGTCTAGGTGGCAGATTTGTAACTATAGAAGAAGCACCCACCATCAAGGTGTCAGGGAGCCGGGAGCTCCCTCCAGGGAGGTAGTCTGGATCAAGGAGGAAGCCCTCTTGAGGGATCAAGGTTGCGGTGTCCAAGGGGTTAGGGAAGTGGATAATCAGAGTTCAGGCTAGAGTTCAAGGGCAGGCAGATCAGGATCGATAAGCAGGAGTCCAGGCAAAGGGTCAAAACCAAGGCAGGTGCAGGAATCAGGGTACAGGATACAGGAATCAAGGCTTGGAACAGGAACCCAGGTTCAGGGAAGCAGAACCTATTCTTGGGCGCCATTCTGGCGTCCTGGAAGCACTTTTATATTCAAATTTGGCGCCAAAGTGACGTCATTGACGTCCTTACGCTGGCGTGCTTGTGCGTTTACGTATGCGTCGACGTTGCGGCGCTGGCGTCCCAGCTCCCACGTGGGCACCGCCATTTTGGATTCTTTGCCGCCGGGACCAGACGCGCCTCTTCGCGCTCCTGGCGGCCTTGACACTAGGTCATGGGAGAGGGCCCAGACCGTGGGGTCTACTGCACAGAAATCCTCCATCCCCAGCCACTTTGTAACCTAAAATTTTCATACCTGCCACATCAGACAGGTGCATGAGTGAGCAGGCGGGAAGGAGTGGGCATGATTTGCTGCCAGGCCACTCTGAAGATTTTTGGGGGGCAAGGAGATGACTCTAGTTACACCAGTATTAGGATGCAGTTAGAATCCAGGTCAAGCACTAATTAATATTGGATAAAAGTATTGAAACAGACCATGTCATTCCTGTAGTGGTGGATTCTGCATGCTGAACTGTTCTGGTCCCATCACCACTTAAAGGGGAACTATCGCGAACAGGAAAATTCTTTGCCCATTCAACAAAGAATTCAAGTCAGCTCAAAAAGAGGAGGGCCTGTGAAATTGGTAATATAATCTACAGTTTGATATATATATACAGTATATAAGAGCTATTCAGCCAACTTTACTCCCATGCAGGTGGAGAAACAGCCTGGTGAGACATTAGCCTTAGTCTGTAATGACTCTTTAAAATGTGTGTGCCCAAAGTCTAGTTGTAATGATTTAGCAATAGGTATCAAAGAGCCTCTCTTCTGTAGAAAGGTTAAAAGCAGGAGCAAGTTAACCCACAAGATAAAAAAACTATGAATATTGCAGATATTGCCTATGACGTTTACCTTAACCTAAGGGCATGAAAAGGGTTTAGCAAGTACATCTGTGCTATTTAGATGGGCAACAATGATTATTTTAAAGGGGTTGTATATAGTGTCAAGAACAACTGTTAGTAATTGGATTAAAAATTATGAGAGATAGAAGGTCTGGGATCAAACCCTAGACTGAGTATTGGACTATGCATGTATTATTTCACTGATTATTGTTTAATATTTTTTCTATTATTTTATTTCACTAGAGGTTTTCAGAACTTGACCACTTGTTCTAAGGTTCACGTGATATCTCTCTCTGCTGCTTTCTTGCCCCTACCTTCCTTGTTAACTTCATGTGCCCTCACTTAATCATGAGCCCTTGTCTTGTTCCCTTCCTGCTTCACATTGATCTCCCTGTATTGACCTCAGCCTGTTCTAACCTTGGCCTGATTATTGGACTTACCTTGTTTATGGCCTATCCTGGCTTCTGGCTAGCTAACTGGACTCTGCCTCTGCCTACCATTTTCCACGGTTATTGTCTGTATATTTTTTCTGGTTTCTATTTTGCACCTTAAGTCATTGTCATTAAACCTTACCTCCACAAGGTTTCTGGACTCTGTTCTGTCATTTACGCCTATACTTTATGTTACCCGGCATGCAAGCTCCCTTCTGGATAGATAGATATGTCCCAGTGCCCGCACTGAAACCAAAATGAAGCCAGAGGTGCACAATCAAATATGCTGTAGTATATGAATAGAAGGTAAGCACTCACTGTAGTATGGTGAAAAAGTGTCACTTTATTTAACGAAGAGTTATGTAACACCAAATGGATCTAATTTCGGGAATGTTTTAAGGCCAAATCATGTGCCAGATATTACTTATCATTGGCTTTGGGATTATTTTAGAAGATGATTAATATCCTGACACCCTGATGATCCCCTCATTTACTTACCACAACATGCAACGTGCAATAACCATGTTTATTTACTCGCAACGTGTCAATTTTGTCCACAATTGGAAGCTGCTCCAAACACAGTTGATTCTGTTGCCTCAAGTTGTGTTGATTGATGCAGGGTGTCTGGTTCAGAGGTGGCATTAGCTCCAGGGTTCCTCAGTGTCAATGGGTGCCACTGTGCTGAAACAGGAGTCAGAAGGGTCTTGGCTGCACCGAGTGTAACTAAAGGGACGTGCAAATAGTGCCTGTGGTCCAAATACCTTTAATGAATTGGGTTACTTTCCCAACTGACTACAGGGAAATTTGATTATTATTATTATTATTAATAAGTACTTATAAAATGCCAACATATTTCCTAGCACTTTATAATAGAAGTGTGAACATAAATTTTACGCACAAATATACATAACTGATAAAAGGATGAGCCATGCTCAATAGACAAATCCAGTAATTGGGTATTGATACCAAAAAGCACAGGAATTCTGCTGCAAAGTGCCTTTATTCAAAAACACAACATGTTTCGAGCTTAACAGCTCTTTATCAAGTGTTTTGCAGCAGAATTACTGCGCCTATTGGTATCATTACCCAATTACTGGATTTGATGATTGAATTGCTCTGGATGGAAGCAAGGCTACAAAATAACAGAATGAAGAAAGAAGGGTAAATATACCAGTTTATACTGACCATGCTCAATAGAGCTTACAATATAGAAGAATAAAGCTATTTATTAATGCAATTTGCTTAATTTGGGAACCTCATCCTAATTTCATACACAATATAATCACATTACATTTCCACTTCAGGAACTGCCATTATAACTACAAGTGCTCTTTCTTTGTTCAAAATTACTGATTTTATCACTTAGCTGCTCTGCAAGACTCTCTTGGAATAGCAAGAACCAGAAACCCAGCAAGAACAAATTACTCATACTCATGTCAAGTTCTTTAGCAACAGCTCACATGAGCCCAATATTTCTTCGGATAATACATATTTCACGGGAAAATCAACCCTATTTGGTGGTGTAGCGTGTTCAGGATCAAATTTCATTTTGTTTTCAAACTACATCTGTTTTCACAGCAGACAGAAAGTTACCATATAAAGCCAGCTGCAATTGGCACATCTTTTAGTCATTTTAGAATAAACAGTCTTAAATATTCTCAAATAAGGGATTTCAGAACAACGGGAAAAAAAGAGATTTCCCTTTTTAATTAGCAATGTATGGAAAATGCATGTAAATTAAAGGTTGAATGTTGTTCTGTATCCTTGAATTCCATTCCACAGGGTGGGGGAATCTCATGTAAAATCAGCCAGAAGGAATAATAAAAAAAAAGCTCTAACAATTTAATGGGTCTTAATTAGTAAAGAATGAAATATATTTTTAAAACTAACAATTATTTGCATAATTAGCAACACAAGTAATTGTTTTATATGTCGGTCTAAATATAGTTAATTATTTGACAAGTTCCATCTTTTTAAAGGAACACGTCAGAATCGCTGTAAAAGCCCTAGCATTATTTACACTTATTAAAGCCACAGCTCAACATGAGTGCAGTGAATAGGTTTTGTGGCAAATATACTTTTTGCTTATTGTTTTAATCACAAAAACAATCTTGAGATGGACAATCTTGAAATAAACAGGGAAGCTCAATCTACTTCATGTTTAGATTACCAGTATACGACCCCCTCCCTCCACCCTTTGTTGTGACTGATTTGTAAGCAGAGGTCCATTATACAGGGGGATTATCCTTGGACTGGTAATTCAATTATGTTTTTCTCAAGGACCAAACATGGATTATCTTCAATTTGCTCTGTTTAGCAAAAATAAAAAAAACTTTGTACAATATGAGCTCAGTGAATATTGTTTGTAAAGGGGTATATTTACCCTTTAATCTAAGGCTAATGACAAACATAAGGAGGTATTTTCTCAGCCGCATTCAGCTCCTGATTTTTCTTCTTTCATTGCTGATAAAGCAGTCAAATTAGGTTCAGCAGAGGACCCACAAGGCAAAAGATGCTATTCACATTGCTGCTCCATTCTACTGGGAATATTTTCTTCATAGAGTTTTTACAGCCTACCCAGACTGGAGTCAGAATGTTGTATCTATGTTGTATTAATATGGTTGCTGGCTGAGGTTAAAATATATAAATGAACAAAAACAACAATTTTTTATAGAGATAGATAAGAATGATGAGCGTATTAGGAGCTACAGTATATACAGTTACATTTAAGGCCAACAAGGTCTTCACTTCAGACATAGAAGAAGGTCTTTACATCACAGCCTAATTTCAATGGGGAGTAAGGGGCAATGTAAGTTTTAAACTCATGCCCCACAGAGATGGTCCAACTGCTCAACAACCAAATGATTGGTCTGACTTCATCCCTATGCCTGGTATAGGGAGCAATTTCTGGACAACTCTATGGGAAACATATAAGGTGGAATTTCACTTGAGTTTCAGGGTTAGTCAAACATCCATTGAGCCATTAACCTTAAGGTTATAGTCACACCCAAGTGTAATGTCCTGTTGGCTTGACAAGAACAGGTTTGGTCATTGTGCAATAACATTACACTGCCTTTTCTTTCAGGGGAAACATTGAGCAAACAGAAGAACATGGTTATATACTGGGGTCTAAGCAAAAAGTTAAGGACAAGGAAAATAATATGAGTCCTTGTGACGTTGAGGTCAATGTTGGGCACTAGTGTATAGGATGGGATCATGGACCACTGAGGTTAGTTGTGTGCTCTACTATATAGATTTGTCTCTTTGTATAATCATTCTAACAGTGATTGCTTCACACAACACATTGGCAGAACACGGAGCATTTACAGACATAAAGCTGGGCGTGCTGCTTTCATTGATCCCTCTGAATGGATCGTCTACAACAAAAGAAAACATTTTGAGCACTGTATTTATTATTGTACATATGATTTAGTGAAGGTTCGACTCACATGGCCGCATTCCAAATCATCTCTAGTCTACTCACGGTATAGCCATCCATCTCCTTTTGAGTGGGTTTTGTATTATTTTAAGCATCTGGCGGAGTTAAGGAAAAAGGTGTTTTCTTTTGACAAAAGGCAGCAACGAGCAAAGCAGCAAAACGATGTGCCTAACCTGCCGGCTTCTGCCAGATCCAGATCACGATGTATCATTCACCTTCATTTATAAGGTGTTAAAGAACAAATTTAAATCCACTTACAGATTCTGAAAATAAAGTAATGGTTTTCATTTTTTCTATATTATCTTAGGTAGAATATATATTTTCTGAATTGATCAGGGTGAAACTCTTTAAAATGAGTTTATATTTGTATCCATGGTAAAAATAAAACAAAGAGGATGGAAGGGCCTCCAAGCCTTGGCCATTTTCAGCTGATTGCTCACTTGTGAACAGTGTAGAGAAAATGTATTAGTACTCAAGTTTTTGCCTTGATTCAAGATAATTGTGACAAAAAATGCAAGTTAAAATATTTTTTTGAATTTGAACTTTCCAAACTCAAAGTTTCAAGATTTAGCAATGCAAAAAAAAAATCTCTAGAACTAGAATATAAAAACGTGACCATTAAAATCTGCAGAGCTTCTATAGAAATGGAGGTTTATTTTCAACATTATACAGTAGAAACCCGTTTTTATGTTTTTCAGGGGATCAGGAAAAAAATGGTGTGTAATCCGGACGATTGTAAAATCAGGAAAATGCATTATTTATTGGTGGGACCTTGAAAAAAATAACTGTGTAAAATGAGGGGAAACTTAAAATCAGAGTTTTTTGGAAAAAAATAATTTTTAAAAAATTAATGGAGTAATATGATTTTCATGGCAATCAAATGTTCCCTCTCTCTAATAAATGCAAGGGGTTTCCAAGGGAGGAGGCACATAGGCATCACTCAAATGCCCAAGGGAGAGGCTGAGGACACAGGCCACAATGGCATAGGGCAGGCTGTAAGGGCCAACGGTGTGCTGTGCCCGCGTGCCAGACTTGGTGGCACAGGGCAACCACTCACAGACAGACGTTCTCTATACATGAGCACTAAGGGGTGACTTTAGTTCTCTTGCCCTTCTGCCCAGAAGCACAGTAAATGCCCTTATAGTGTGGCCTATGGTAGCTGCTTCCAGCCGGGAAATATTGTGGGCAGCCATAAGGAAGTGCCACTCACATGGTTGGCAGCAGAAGTCAGTGCAGAAACAGCCAGGACCCATCATCCCATAGGATGTTACTCTAGAAGACACCTTATGGTATTACACTATAAGGTGTTTATGATATTTGAAACCCTCATTTCTAATATTGTTTAATGATGTTCTTTTTATTCTTTAAAAAGGGGAATGGAGTTTGCACAGTGCATCTCACTATATTCCAACCCTCCCACCAGCAATGTTTAGGCAGAAGGTAGAGCTTTACCTCTCTCTACATCTCCTCTGTACTTGTGTCACTGTCCTACCCAACAAACACAAGGACTCAAAGAGATGGCAAGAACACCCAGCATTGCTCTCCACATCACCCAGAAACTTTGTGATAGTATGTCCTCAAGCACAAGTGGAAGAACAGGCTGGTACACAAAGCGAATTAAACTGGGGTCCTACCCCTGGTGTGTTTATTTCGTCACACAACGTTTCGGAGGGTGTTCCCCCTTCGTCAGGTGATCACCCTCCGAAACGTTGTGTGACGCAATAAACACACCAGTGGTAGGACCCCGGTTAATTCGCTTTGTGTGCCAGCCTGTTCTTTCTATACATTGGATTGTTGGGAGTGCCGTCTCCCTTAGGCTTTGTGCACCAGCGGAAATCAATTGAAGGGACCTCTCTACACTCAAGCACAAGTGGCACATTGCATTGAGAGTTGTACCTGCTCTCCATGTGAAGCCTGCTAGTATGCGGAGATCTGGTAAGGGGGTTGGGTGCAAAGTAACAATTATTGTTTTGTTCTTTATAAAAATATTTATATGGGGTGCTAAGTGTCTCTGTGTTCTGGAGGGTGAATTTGTAGCCACTCCATGAATCTGCTACTGTTCATTCACCTTCTTAAATAAATCAACTTTCACCGCTAGAGCCTAAACAAATTGTTAAAGGGGAAGTAAAGTCTAAAATAGAATAAGGCTAGAAATCATGTATTTTTTATACTAAACATAAACATGAACTTACTGCACCACAAGCCTAATCAAACAAATAATTTATGCTTTCAAAGTTGGCTACAGGGGGTCACCATCTTGTAACTTTGTTAAACATCTTTGCCAGACCAAGACTGTGCACATGCTCAGTGTGGTCTGGGCTGTTTAGGGATCGTCATAAATTATCAAAACTACACAAGTCAAATAATATCTGCCAGAAGCCAATACAGCAAGACTGATTAATAATCAGAATATACAGACTGCACTTGATCCTGTGTTGTCATCTAATGTGGTTTTTATAGTTTTTGTATTGTTTAATACAAACTTTCTCCAACTCTGCAGAACCAGTGGCTGCAGCAAAAAAAATCCTCCAAATAGAATCCCAGTTTATCTGTTTAAATATGACTCCATGATCTTTGTCCCTGCAGCTGGAGTTGGAAACAGTAAAGGGGATGTAAAGGCAACAATAAAATCCAATACAAATCTCTACACAGTCGCCGACTGCTCTACAGGGAAACAAATAAAGCTGCTTGAGTTCTGCATGGCTGGGAAGTAAGGTTGGGGCTCCCCCTGCAGTTCATAAGTATTATTGTTTCCCTGCTCAGCAGTTAGGGACCATCTGACAATTCCTATTCACAGCAGTAAATGAAGGGAGAATTTCACTGCATACAGTCAGGTTTCTTATAAAAACGGTACACGTTTTTTAATTAAAGAATATTGGAGATAGGTTTCTTTTTCATTAAAGAAAGTTAAAATGGGATTTTATTTTTTTGCCTTTACATTCCCTTTAAGAAGAATATTATAGTCTTGGGCCTCAGACAATGTTTAAACAATATTATTCTGCTCTGAAATGCTGCTTCTGAGTTTTGGCAAATGGAACTGGCATCTGTCCTGAGGCCATATTTAAAGTGCCTTTTGGATGATATCTTCAAAGGGTTCTTTTTTTACATTGTACACACTTCTCAAATGGTATGGTGATCTATTTGCAAAACGCATTAAAGTCACCTAATAATTCTCTTCAATCCTTTAAATTGGTTCCATATCATTGTTCTAATGCAAGCCACCTGAGATATATCATTGGGCTGTTCAAACAACTTTGAAGTTTTGACAGGAGTCGTATTTTTTTTTTTTGGACACAAACTCAACGCAACACCAATTGTATCACAATTCTTTGCTAAATAATGGAGAAAATGAACATTATATTATAAGCCAGTAACACTGCAACACTGTTCTTGCCTTTGTTGCCAAATAAGTTCTGTTCATTTTAAAATTTTTACAATCTCAAGCAAGGAACTATTGTTCAATTATCTACTGTAAATTTGCTAAGCAAGCAATTCTGGTACAAACAATATATTTTATACACGTACTATAATAATTTTGGAATATTTATGGGACAACGGTAACTTTGAAGGGGCATCATAAATATTCTCCCCCTGCAGGCACTCCTAGTGGAAAGATATATGTACAGGAAGTTCAAGGCTCTATGTATTTATATAAAATACACAAAAGTCATGAATATCTTGTAAATTATATCCTTATAAACGGTGAGTTCTGATGTCATCGGTTATAAACGGTGAGTTCTGATGTCATCAGTTATAAACGGTGAGTTCTGATGTCATTTCTGTCACATGACTCACTGAAACTTGTGTATTATAATAAATAAAGTACCACCAGTTGTAAAATATAAGGATATTAGAAGTCACCTCGTTGTTCCATGACCTGTATAAAAGCATTTGGCCTTTGGCCTCGTACTTTTATATGGTCATGAAACTCCTCGGTAACTTATAATATCCTTATATTTTACAATAGAGGGTACTTTATTCACTATATATATATATATATATAGTGATAGAATGCTGATGCACACCAGGATTTTCTTTTCAAAGTTACTTTATTTAATAGTATATTTAGTTTAATAGTATATTTAGTATATATATATATATATATATACTGCAAGTAGTTCTAGCATCTATTACACAAGGAGACTACCCAGGCTGGTCTCTTAGGGAATCCCACAGGTGAATAACAAAGCAGAAAAGTCTCCAACCTTCTCTCAGGCCCAAACACTCTGGTTTCAGTAAATTCAGTAAGTGAAGTGCACAGCAGCTCTCAAAAACCTAAAGAATGGGAAAATATACCTGCCATCTAGGATATATCCCCTCTGACTTGTACAATATATGAATAAAGAAATATATGAATAGATATATACTGTATATATATATATATATACTGTATGTATATATATATACACACTATATATATATATATATATCTCCTCACTGCACTCCCTAACGGTTTTAAAGATTAGTGGTGAGCACAACTTTCCCTTGTTTCTTATAGTTTATACAGGAGCAGTGGCCAGCTCCATTTTGTAGCTCCCACCCTTCCCAGCTAGTGTGTGTGTGTATAAATATATGTATATCTCCAAAAGGATCCGCACTCACAGGACTTATTAAAAAATAAAATTACTTTTTATTTACACTTCAGTCTGCTGTTTTGGCCCCATCCAAGGCCTTTCTCAAAGGCACTCACTTTGAGAAAGGCCTTGGATGGGGCTGAAACATCAGACTGAAGTTCTGTAAATAAAAAGTAATTTTATTTTTTAATAAATCCTGTGCGGATCCTTTTGGAGGTATTGAGAAAATTGATATTTCTGCACCCAGGCATACATACTAACTTTGTTGAGAGTGCTAGTAGCCCTTGGAAGTATATATATATATATATATATATATACAGGACCGCCATCAGAAATCGCAGGGCCCCGTACGACAAAATTTCCTGGGCCCCCTGGGCTGCGCCACCTACAGGTCCGCCCTCCCCACCAAACAGTAAAAAAACAAAAAAATATTGGAGGCTAGGGCACATGTTAATAAAAAATAAAAAAAATATTGGTGGTAAGGGCCCCCCATAAAAAAACATTTGTGTCCAGGCCCCCCCATGAAAAAATATTGGTGGCTAGGACCCCACATGAGGAAAAAAAAATTGGTGGCCAAAATTGGTGGCCAGGGCCCCCCCCCACATTATAAGAAAATTGGTGGCCAGGGCCCCTTAAACGTCCATGCCTTGTCGAAGTCAGCAGCTCTCAGAAAGATGGGGGGCCTGTCTAATCAAGTAAGTGTGGCGTGGCTGGGGCCCCCCTTACCCTCGGGGCCCCGTACAACTCTCCCCCCTCTCCCCCCCTGATGGCTGCCCTGTATATATATATATATATATATATATATATATATTTATATATATACATACAGTATATATCTTTGCATTCACTTGTTTTTAAAGACTTCCTTTGATAAATGGAGCCAGATATAAGGCTGATCTCAACCAGCAGAAAAGCCTAGGCCAAGAATCAACCCTAACACAGACATTAGCTTCCATCTGTGCCCGCACCAGGAACCACCGTATCGGCCACACAGCAGATTTAGGCATAAAAATGAATACTTGAGCATAATTTTAAATTTTCCATGTGTGCCTTCACCCAGGCCGAAGCAATGGTTCCTGGTGCGGGCACAAATGGAAGCTAATATCTGTGTTGGGTTCTGATTCTTGGCCTAGGCTTTTCTGCAGACTGAGATGAGCCCCAGTGCGGCATTAACCTAAAAATACAACTGTAGTGAAGGCTTATACGTAGCTTAGGTACAGCATTCAGCATATAATAAAACTAAGAAAGGACTGGTATCCTACACTGGCACAGTGCTTTCAATTAATCTATCTAACTTTGTGTTTGTGTGGTTGTTCAGTATGTAGCATAGAGGTGTGCATCAGTCTTGTTATATGAAGAATCTATGATGGAGATTTGCCAGCCATAGTATCGGCAGAATGTGTTTTCATTTTTTACACTGAACCCAACATGTAAGCATGATTTAGGGTGGTTATACAAAGTCAGCAAAGCTTACTTGTATCCTGTTACTCTTTAAATAATACGCTGTCCTTTTACAGCTAGGCAAGCTTTCCATCATTGTTACTGTATATCAAACAGACAGAAAGCTGGCCCCGAGTCAGTATGTCTTGCAAAGTGACATCATGCAGAGCATCATTAGAGCAGCGAGATACAAACTGTACACGGCTAGAACTTATGGAGAGAGGAGAGCCGTCCTTTCAAACTGATACCAGATGTGCATCAGTTTAATGTACAAGCACTCGCTGAGAAGACGAAGGCTGCACTTTTGACTTGAACATTTTACATTCCATGTCATTCCAAAACACCTATGGTGTACGCAGGCCAACAGGGTAGTTGTTTATCTTGGTCATAAGCCAAGTATGAAATGTATTACAATCTCAAGCAAGGAACTATTGTTCAATTATCTACTGTAAATTTGCTAAGCGAGCAAGTCTGGTACCAACAGTATATGTTCTACACGTACTATAATAACTTTGGAATATTTATGGGGCAACGGTAACTTTGAAGGGGCGTCATACATATTCTCCCCCTGCAGGCACTCCTGGTGGAAAGATACCACTGTATATTATTATTATGAGGGAAGTTACAAAGACATTCTATTGTTTTGGTTGAGAGCCAGTTCCAAATAAAAGATGCCCATTTTTTTTATCTGAAACTGGCCTAAAACATGCATAGCAGTTCAACCATGGTCATTTCCAGTTAATATCACGAAGAAATATCTTAGAAATGCATGGGTTCCAAATAATGTAATAATATATTGTGCGTGAGAGAAAGCCCCAGAGCAAATACTGGCACCACTGCAAAAAATAAGGTTTTTCCAAATTTAAGGGGGCTAATGTAAAACAAAACACACAGAGGCCAGGATTTTTATGTACACTGATACAATTTCTATAAACAAACAAAGAGGTCCGCTGCACACAACCCATTTTCAAATAAGCACATTGAGACATTTTGTGCATTAAGCTACTAAAAAAGGCTTTAGAAAAAACAGGGATTGCTTGCCAAGGTGAACCAGACCCTGATACTGCAGGGGGGCCCTGGAGGTATGGGGGCTCAATGAGGTCCTAACTCATGTACAATTTCAATAAATATTGATAAAACAGGTTAACCTCTAGACTTTTTGGGGCCTGACACATAATTAGCTGTGGGGCCCAGTATTATCAAGTTACACCACTGATTGATTGTTCATATATTGCAATATATTTAAGCTGGCCAACTACGTCAAAGTCATCCCATATCTGGCCAGTCCTACACTCAACTTTCATTAACAATTCTATTGCTTCATTATACATTTTACATAGGGACTAAGTTTTACCTGCAACTTACTTGCTGCTTTCAAGATTAAAACTCCCAAAACTGGTTTCCCTTTTATTGACCACCACTGGGATCACCTGACTGTAACTGGGAAGGGTACACAAAGGAATATTTCAGTATCACTGCCATGTCTGAAATGTACCAGTAACCCACATATATGATCTATTTTTATTTACACTTAACTAGGGTTTCAGTTTTGGGTTCAGAATCCATAAAGAAGCAAAGAGAGTAAAGGTGGCCATAGACGGGCAAATTAAAGCTGCCAATATCAATCCTTCAGACCAATTCGGCAGTTTATAAGCCCATGTGTGGGGCTTCTGACTGGTCTCCACAATCGATATCAGGACAAAAATAGGCCAGATATCGATTGGACAAGTTTTATTTTTCCGGCACCCATTCACATATTGCCCTGCATATCGGGTTAAGATCCACTCATTTGGTGAGGTCGCCAAACAAGCGGACCCAATAGTGTATGGCCACCATAAATCAGTGGACTGTAGAGAAAGAAAAAAATGTCTCATTTTGGATGCAAAGCAGCTTGCTCTTCCCCCACAATACCAGCGTAATTGTGGCTGCCGGGGAGTTGCAACCAACATAACTGCACCAGATGCTTTAGGATAAACACAACTGTGCTCAAATTTTGACTCAAATCAGGTGCACTTGCATCTAAAGTGTTTGTAGTGTGGACTGGATCAATTACAGCATTATAGTATGATTCTTTGGGCACAATCTGCTGCTCATATTGATGCAGCACACAGAGGGAATCCTGGAATGACAAAAGCGGTGGTACTGTTGTTGCAAAGTCCCAAGTGTCATTAGGTGCACATTTACTAAGCTCGAGTGAAGGATTAGAATGAAAAAAACTTAAAATTTCGAAGTATTTTTTGGGTACTTCGACCATTGAATAGGCTACTACGACCTTCGACTTAGATTCGAACGATTCAAATTAAAAATCATTCGACTATTTGACCATTCCATAGTCGAAGTACTGTCTCTTTAAAAAATACTTCGACTACATACTTCAGCAGTTTAAACCTACCGAGGTACAATGTTAGCCTATGGGGACCTTCCCCAGCACTTTTCTTACATTTTTTTTGATCGAAGAAAAATCCTTCGATCGATCGCTTAAAATTTTATCGTTCGATCGAATGATTTTTACTTTGATCGATCAAAGGATTTGCGCTAAATCCTTTGAATTCGATATTCAAATTCGAAGGATTTAACTTCGAGGGTCGAATTTGAGGGTTTATTAACCCTCGAAATTCGACCCTTGATAAATGTGCCTCCCCCTGTTGATTTAATAGTGAGGGGGCAACAGATACACTGGTACCAAGTGCAACTATAATAAAGTGCAGAGGGCATGTTTGGACACAATTAACTTAAATGAATACACACAACAACTTGAGCCCATTTTAGTGCATCCACACTAGTGGATTCATTCTAGTGATGTGCGGGTCTGAAAACATTTGTCCTGCACCCGACCCTAACCTGATCCCTCCCAACCCCGACCCACAGCCACTATTTATAGACCTGCTCATCTCTGATGTCATAAAAAGGCAGTGGGGTCAGGTGTGTTCCGGCACAGTAAGGTCACGGGTAGGGAAAGCGGAAGGAAGAGCTCAACCTGAATCTGCTTGAGACTCGCCAATCTTGTGCGGAAGTCGGCATGAACCCGTGGGTCCCAAGAGTTTTAGGACTGGCCAACACATTACTAATTTGTTCATAAATGAGCCACAATCTGTTTTTGCTGCCTTTTACCCCACACATCCCCGTTGGAAGGACATTTCCCAGCCATATAAGTCTTAACCTGGCACAGATGTATTTATCATCAGCTGTCTATTCCCCGACAATTGCATTTGTTCAGACTGTTTAAATTTGTTTTCTCATAGACACCTTAGCACCATGACCTGTTACTTCATAATCCAGATTGAGGGATTGTAATATCATTATCAACTCGACAAATCTTAAACAAACACATTGTTAATCATTATGTTTTTTTGGCTAAGCTTGGGTGTCTTAAGCAGAAACAGGAAGGTCTGAAATCTAATTTCCACTAATCCAATTCAGCTGCATAGGATAATGCCACCTTCCCATGAGTTATGACTCTGAATCTGGAATCCTAGGAGAATGATAACTGAACAGTATCCTTTCCTACATCAATAATGCACGTGGGGGAATGAAGTCCAAAAGTAAGTGCTCAGACAGGATTCTGACATGAATAATTGCAGGAACCATAGCTTCACAAGTGCACTGGAAACACAGAAGACCAAAAGTCAAATGTGGAAACCATTACTGGCATACGTAACTATGAGCTATATATACTTTATTTTATGTACAGCTGCTGCAAACATTAAACATTGTGCACACGTTGATGGTATCAAACCCAATGATTCTGTGGTTTTTGTTGAGTATGCACTTTATTTTTGTGTCAACAAGAGTTGAGTTCATAGACTTGAGTACAAACCAATGCCATCAAAAGGGGCTTCCAACGTGTCCCTGTAACTGTTAGGACTGGCAACTTGCTGTATGGGTAGGTGTAACCCCAATTCTCAAATGGCCATTTAACACTTTCAGTCCTGTCCTTAAAGGATAAGTAAACCTTTAAAATAAGTGAATGTAAAATTGATGAGGGTGCTATTCTAAGCACTTTTGTCATTTACATTCATTATTTATTTTCTTTTTATTCCAAGATTTTAAGGGATACATGTGCTGTTAATATGAATGAATTTGGTTCCAACAGCACCACCTGCTGGTCAGTTTCTGACCACCAAGTAGTCAAGGAAGTTGTCAGGAGAAAGAAAGAGGATGTTCTTCTTAGGAAAGATTTGAGAAAGTTTTCTAATTGTTTTCCTTAGCAGAAGAACATCAGAGCAGCCTCTTTCTTTCTCTTGACAACTTTCTTGACTACTTGGTGGTCAGATTGGTGGGAAACTGACCAGCAGGTGGCGCTGGGAAGGGGCCCATAAGTAAATAAAGTACCTCACCACATAGTGGAAGAAGCCCGGGTGGGCTACCCTGAGCCTTCAGCTTGGAGAGCTGATCAAACCATGTAGATGTTGAGCAGGTACTCTATGAGGGTTATTTAATAAAGTCCGAATGCCAAAAACTCCAAAAATTTGAGTTTATTTTACTATAAAATCTGATTTTTAGTGGAAAAAAATCCTCACATTTTTCGAAATTTATTATACTCGAGGATGAAAAATCAGAAAATACTCCATCTCCAAGCAGTCTGGGTCCTGAAAGAGTCAATGGCAAAGGTCCCATTTCAAATTAGAGTGTTCGGGCATAAAACCCCAAAAACTTCTTTTGTTCTCATACAGAAATTGGGAAAGACCTAAATAGCTAAGAGCAGGAAGGCAGATTGAAACCTGGGTCATCACGTTTTTTACTGGTATCCAAAACTGGCTACGCCTTTTGAAGCTGGGGAACCATGGAGCTGCCTCCAACCTGAAACAACGGTAGTTCCACAGATCCCACAGTGGGTTGCTTTAATAGTTGCATCAGACTTGCACCTTCTAAATCAGGTGCAAATGCCAATTTGATTGTGTGCTTCGGGAATGATGGCAACCACACTCTGGAAATGCTAGGTGCAACATGCACCCAAATTGGATCAGCCCAAACATTATGGGGCAGATTCACTAACGGGCGAATTTTCACCAGCATCAGCTTCGCACCAATCGCACCACTTCGCTACTTGCAAATACGCTAATTCACTAGGATGCAAAGTCTCATCCCGGGCGTCGAACGCTGGCGACTTTGGCTGTGCGAGCATTTCATAGCTAGCTTTCATTTGTGCCTAGCGAAACTTTGCTAGTGATCTTGCACTTAGGTCAATTTACATAGGGCAAGATATTTAAAGTTGCATGGAGGACTTTATTATAAATGTTGTGGCAAATGGTTTAAGTTACCGGTTTAAATTACACATGTTCAGGGAACTGTAATAAAGACAAGAGAGTTAATATAATGCCCTACACATGAGCCCACTGTAAAATTAATATTCCATATGTTATAAAATGTGTGAAGAAAACTGCTTACCCAAAAAGGTACGTTAGGACTTTTGCAGCCAATCCCGCTTAAAAAAAGGAAAAGTCGTCAGCGTTTCTTGAACTTTAATGCATTTTGAGCACACAGGATATGATGTAAGTGACATAAGATTGAGGAAGATCGAGCTGCTTTATAGCACTTCATCTGGTCTGAGGTGGCGAAGGCAACTCTGGAGAAAGAGGTAACGTTCAGTAAAATATGGATTTTAGTGAATTACGGAGTAACGTCCGTTTGCCAGAGTGAAAAGTCGCCTGGCGATAGAGTGTGAATGACCACTAGTGATGGTCCTGTCACTGGGGGTGGAAGTCACTAGCGTTAGCCACTTTGTTCTTTAGTAAATCTGCCCCTCTGCACTAATTTGTATATCAATAGGTGTGAGCACAGTTTAGCTTGATGCCTGTCCTGAAGAGCTTCTAGATACCTAAGGTAAACAGCATAAAAAATATCTTGCAAACTATCACAGGTGGCTGATGTGCAAATGAAACCAGATTTCATTGCTCCACCTTGGAATTCCCTCACCCCCAGGAAACATACATAATAAAGAAGCCAAATAAACATTGTCAGTGGAATGGTGTCCGCTGAATGCATATTCCTTTATCTCTGTGGCTGTAATTACATTCTGTCCTGTTTTGCCTTCAAATCTGTGCAGATCCAATTCAAACCCGGACCATAAAAAAAATAAACATGCCTGAATCCTAGCCATGTACGGTCTCTAGACGAGGGAACGACTCTCAGAACACAGAAATGATGACTGGACTTCATAAAAATGTACGGGAATAACAATCGAATGGCAGAAAATCAAAAGCAGGACAGCTTGCTGGAGCATAATGTTGCCTTGCTGTTTAGAGAAGTGTTTGCTCTTAACATCGGCTTACCACATTAAAGTGCCCGGTCTTTGGACATGTTATGGAAAGAACATAATTACTGAATGTTTGTTGCTTACACCACTGATTACATGGCTTCAATTTGAACTTTCTTTATATTTATATTAGATGCAGGGTTTCTCAGGCTCTTTCTTGAAATAGTCATTTTCAGAATACGCTTATGTGGCCAAAGGTCACCTCTGTATATTAATATATACGGTCATACATCTCCTCAGTCTCTTCTAATATACAATAGAACCCCCCTTTTTATAGGTTTTTTTCAGGGGACCAGAAAAAAAATGGTGTAAAATCCATGAAAAGCGTAAAATCAGGGAAATGTTTTATGCACAATATATAGGTGGGACCACAAAACAACAATGTAAAATGAGGGGAAACTTTAAATCAGGGGGTGTGAAATTGAGGTTCCACTGTACTTTACAACAGGGATAATATGAAAGAGTCATAAATAACCTATAATATACACAGGTATAGGATCCATTATCCGGAAACCCATTATCCAGGAAGCTTCGAATTAAGGGAAGGATGTCTCCCATAGACATAAATAATTCAAATATTTTAAAACATATTTCCTTTTTCTCTCTAATAATAAAACAGTAGCTTGTACTTAATCCCAACTACAATATGCAGAAATTAATCTTTATTGGAAGCAAAACAATCCTATTGTGTTTATTTAATGTTTAAATTATTTTTAGCACACTTAAGGTATGGAGCTCCAAATTACAGAAAGACCCCTTATCCGGAAAACCCCAGGTCCCGAGCATTTTGGATAACAGGTCCAATACCTGTATATTTATATCTATAGTGTCTATATCACATGATTCATTGAACTTGTGCATTTTAAAAAGTGATGAACCCCCTACCTAAAGGACAAGGCAACACAGATTCACTAGAGGTTGCCAAGAATCCAACTTTTTTCCCCATGCCGGAGTTCCTTTTAGGAAAAAATGCACTGGCCCTAGTAAAAAATGACACCCATGCATGTAAGGCAAACCAAGAAAATGTGAAGAAAATGCTACTCTACTGCACATGCACAAGCCCAAGCCATGGAACATGGTAAAATGATTTCATTTTCCCATGGCCAGTGCACCAGCCCAGTGATTTAACCTTCCTTGTACTTTAAATGGGGATATGAGACGTCACGTCAGTGCTTTATAACCATCATAAAACCTTTGTCTGCAGCCTTGTGCATTTATTTGGAACTACTGTGACCATATAAAACTACTATTACTACTATTCTTACAGTGTATATATATATATATATATATATATATATATATATATATATATATATATATATATATATATATATATATACTGTACATATATACAGAATATCCTGATGACGATTCAAAGAGAACCGAAAAGCATTGATGTGGGGGATTATGTCAAACTCCAATAAATCCACTTATTATGCCTGGGAGTGCCTCTAATACTTCTAACTATATATATATATATATATATATATATATATATATATATATATATATATATATATTACAGTAGAGGACACTTAAAAAACAATGTATCCTAGGTAAATGACCTCCTTTTTGCTACAACTTTCCTTTATTTCTTATTTTGTTTCCTTCCTTATTAAGCACTAGAGTAGGATAATTAGTATATATATTTAAAACCAGAGATCATGTGATGAATCTTTGACTTCTGAATATTTTTAAAATTTCTGGTAACGGCGCTTTCCCCAACCTCCCCCCCCCCCTATAAACCTCTTTTCTTTTGACTTCACATTGTGTATCCAGTAGCTGAACACATTTCCTCATCTCTAGACTCCACATTAATGGCCAATATCACAGATCATTGAGAAGGCGATCAGAGGGTGCATTGACCTGCAGATCTGCTCTGTTACCATTAAATGCTTATTGTGAGGCTTTATAGTACGATCCAAGTGGTTCAGAGAAAAGCTTATTTAAGCATAATATTGTTTCCCAAACAAGCACTTGGCAGCATTTCTCCAACACTGCCCTGTGGGCTGAATCCCACGTTGCACCATCACATTTAGCACAAGGCATACATCATTTTGCTTATTTTGCTTATTTTGATACTGAGTCACCACCAGCTGGGAAGCAGCAGTAGAGAACTACACAAGAGCAGGTCCGGACTGAGAATTAAAATAGGCCCTGGCATTTCAGGTACACAGAGGCCCAATCAGCCCACATAGAGGCCCAAACAGCCTCCCATCAGCCCACTAAATAATGACTTTCTATGGGACCTTATAGCAGCCCCTCTGGCATTTGCCAGAACTCACAGATTGCCAGTCCGGGCCTGCACAAGAGTACACACACAGAGTACATCATCAAACAGTAGTTGCAACAAATGAAAAATGAGTGCAAGGTGCACATGCAACAACTAGGGTTGCCACCTGGCCGGTATTATGCTGGCCTGGCCGGTAAAAATGATGCTTGATGCCAATGTTATTAATAGGAAAAAATGGCAAGCATATATGAAGGCCAATATTTTTCCAGAAACGGTGGCAACCCTAGTGACAACTAGGGACAGCTGGCAACATATGTTTGATGCCTAGCCAGTCTATTGCTTCACATCATGTGCTACACAACTAACACTCTCAATCAATACTCTCTAATATCAATCCTTACTATAGCCATGCCAAAAAGCTTCAGCTATCAGTTCTTGAGTTCACCAACATGGGCTGTGGAACACCAGCAAAATTATATTAGGTAGGTATCCCAGAGAAGTGGCCAAAATGTCTTCTTGGACTTTAAAACGTTCTACTGTTACGTTATTTACATCATTGGGGTTATTCATTGCAGCATTCCCACGAGAAGATAATAAGGAAGATTGCAAATTATGATTTAGGTTTTTTTTTTAACAAAATCTGAATTTATCTCATTACTTTCTGAAATATACTCCGACCAGATTCGTATGGGTTATTTACCCTTATTTATCAATACATTTTCCTAAAACCTTCCAGTGCGGGAAAAGACTCTATGGAAATGGAATAGTATTAATTTTTGGATTTTCTGCCCAAAAACTTTTTCAGCTTTTTGCCCGAAAACCACAAAATCTTTGGATTTTTGCACAAAACCAGCGCAGATTACGATATCTTCGGGGCTTCTCCCATAGACTTATATACAACCTTGGCAGGTCTGAGATGCCGGATTTTCGGATTCAGGCTTTTACCATCCTCGGGGTACAATAAATCGTGAAAAATTTTGGATTTTATAGTTAAAAAAAACTAAAATTTTTCAAGTTTTTGGCATTCGATCTAAAATAAATAACCCCTTAGTATATTATCATGAAACCAATGATAATAAAAAATCAATGGAAACTGCAAAAATGCTCAGAAGAACAATTTTTCATTTCTTTCTCTTTACCTGCCATGTAATATAAAAACAAGTAAAAAAGAGAAATCCAGCTGGTGCTGCATGAGAAATGGAGAGACATAGAGAGAGTGCTCGTCAAGGTATGAATGCAGAAAAAAACATTTGTCAGGCTAAATCCAGATTTGGCAATGTCTATAGTTTGAAAGGGAAACAAATCCAGGAAGCAAAACAAAAGCTCCCTATCCCACAGATGTGCAGGGGATTAAGTTTTCCCATAAAAGCTGGATAGAATTTAAAAAACAAATATGGAAAAGTAAAACATAAATTAAAAATCATCCAGATCTGATTAGAAATCCTCCAGAGCCAAGAAACTTGCTTTTAGAGTCAAATTGATATATTTAATTATTGGCAGTGGTCTAAGCCCTCCAGATGACTGGCCTGTAAACTGTCACTTCCCAGTTGCCGTTGAGCTACAACTCTGATCAATATTTGGCAATTAAAGGCGCAAGTTGCAGGTAAGACTGGTCTGCCAGATTGATTTGATAATCAATAAAATACACAGTGAAGTAACATTTTCTATACAGTCGAATAACTTATACTAGAGAAGGAAACTTTTCACCAAAACAGAAACATTTTTTAAGATCACCAATATGTAAATATGCCTCTCAACTGTCTTGTCTTTTCAGGCCTGGGGTTTTTCCGGATAATGGATCTTTCCATAATTTGGATCTTCATAACTTAAGTCTACTTCATGTAAACATTAAATAAACCCAATAGGCTGGTTTTGTCTTCATTAAGAATGAATTAAATCTTAGTTTGGATCAAGTACAAGGAAATGTTTTATTATTACAGAGAAAAATTTAAAAATGAGTATTATTTGGATAAAATAAGGTCTATGGGAGATGGACATCCTGAAATTAGTCGCTCTGTGGATAACAGGTTTCTGGATAATTGTACAACGCGAATTGGTGAGCAGTCATTCTTGCCTAGAGTTCTAGAGCTCAAAGATTTGTTGAGAGAATAGATAGAACTATAGCTACATAGGTAGTCAGAGCTGTGCATTGATTTGTATCTCACAGTCCATTCAAATTCTATCCTAAGTCTGAAGGAGAGAGGGGACAGCTCACTACAGAGATCGGTTCCTAGTGGTGTTTCCTATTACTCAGCCTCCTGCATCCAAAAAGAAGGCAAGGAGCAACATTACAGAGGTCCATTTGTAGAATATAACTAATCAATTCTTGGTGATATGTGTTTACATTTTTATACACTTCTACTTTCTCACCCTGTATTTACAAAGTGACAGCAAGGAGCAGTATTACATTGTCATTTCTTTGTTATGTTCATTAGACACTTCTCCAACTTTCTCAGTCTCCTGCACCCAATGAGAGGGAGCCTCAACACACTTGATAAGTTGTCTTTCCTTCCCCAGTAGGACTGGGAAACCCACATTATATTTTGGCACACAACTAAAAATCCAGTGCAGGCTACAATTAATGCCAGCCCTGCCCTAGAGCTAGCAACAATACAATAACGAGAAGTAGTGTGGGTGTCCTTTATGAACATGTGAGACAATACTTCTGCATTGGTGTCAGTGTGAATTGCTGGTGTAATTCATTTGAAATTGTTTTCACCTACATTTTCTGGCACTTACAAAATGCAAATGTTTTCAAATTTTCAGTTTCCCTTAACTAAAGCTTAACTAAAAAAGTAGCTAGAAATGTTGTACATTATGTTTTGTGCTTCTGTACCAGCCCAAGGCAACCACAGCCCTTTAGCAGTAAAAATCTGTGTCTTGGAAGATGCCCCAGTAGCTCCCCAACTTCTTTTCTGCTGATTCACTGCACATGCTCTGTGCTGCTGTCACTTACTGAGCTTAGGGACCCACTCACAATATACAGTACACATAGAATAGAAATGTCACAATATAAGGCTGATTAGTAATTAATACAGATAATTACTACATGGCAGCACAGTGCACAGTGCAATTAGCATCAGAATTTAATAATCAGCAAACCTGTAGCATCAGCTTATATTACAGACCAACCTCATTTTCTGCTGGATAATTTGCAACAACCCCTAAGCTGAGCTTCTCAACAGCTGCTCAGAGCCCACTGAGCATGTGAGTGTCACAGACACTTTCCAAGATGGTGACCCCCTGTGACAAGTTGGAAGTCCTGGATCATTGCTGCTATTGACAAGCTGAGACTTTAGGCTGGTGCAATAAGTTCACTATATAAAATATGACATTTTTAGTCATATTCCTTTTAAGGGTATAGTTCTCCTTTAAGCTCCATACAAACGTAACATATTGCACAGTATACATATTGGTTTTTAAACATGGCCCCTGAATTGATTCTAAAGCTCCTTGTATGTAAGCAACATATATAAATATATTTACTGACTTGCAGATACTACAGTCCTATGATCTGACTCCAGCATGTGTTTGAAATAATTGATTTAGTTGCTGGTAAAGCAGAATTGAATTGTTACAAATAATTGTATTATAAAGACATAAGTACAGTATATATGAATAAATGCATGCTAATAGTAAAAACATTAAGATCCAGAGTAGAAACCTAATATTTTTAATGATGGTACCCAACCACATTTGTTGTGCTCAGTAATCCGGGCGGGTTTTCACCACATGTTGTTATACATCTGTTCCGGCACAATTCCAGTTATCTATTCTATGTTCTATGTTCAGCTTCCAGTGGATATGTTACTGGAGATAAAGTTTATGATGTGCTAATGGATATTATGCTATATATACATAGGGAGCATGTTGTAATAATGTAATAGTAAATGCTAGCTCCTGTCCTTGATTCCTTATTGGCTGACAGATCGACTGTACGGAGAGTTGTAAAAAGCACAAAATCGCCTTTGCCTTTTTTAAGTTTGTATAGATAGCACACCACTTAGTATTATCCTGTATATCACATATACTACATATAACTACTTCTAGTGGTTCCTTGTCAAGTACTAGACCTCTCATTACCCTGCATGCAGTGTGGATGAATATTTTCATTATTGGCAGGGTCTGTGTGGGCTCAAAAAGCCTTCCCTGTGGTCAGAGTGGGGGAGCACTAAACCCCAAGTCTCCATTACGATCCCAGCTGGCAATTAAAAATATGGAAAAAAACATTGCTAGTCACAGACTAGACTGGAGTGATCCCCAACCAGTGGCTCGTGAGCAACATGTTACTCACCAACCCCTTGGATTATGCTCCCAAGTAGATGTTTATTTTTTAATTCTGGCTTTGAGACAAGCTTTAATTGCATAAAAAACAGATGTACTGCCAAACGGAGCCTCCTATAGGCTGCAAGTTCACATAGGGGCTACTAATAGCCAATTATAGCCCATACTTTGCAGCATCCAGGAACAATTTTCAAGCTTACGCTCCCCAACTCTGTTTACATTTGAATGTGGCTCACAGGTGAAAAAGGTTGGGATCCCTGGACTAGAGGCAAAATTCTGTGTTTCACGAGCAGACATTTTTTGCAAAACAACAGCAAAATTTTGTAAAGAAAAAATAGCTAATGACTCCAATGCATTATTGGAGCAAGGGAAAAAAATGGCTTATTGAAAAATGTAGAAAAAACATCCATTGACTTCAATGTATTTTGCAAATTTTTCTCAAAACTTTGTACACTCGAGTGCAACTGGAAGTGGAATTAACCCAAAAGTTGCTTATGTAAGCAGAGCTCTGAGCAGACAGGATATTTTTGGCCATGGTGTCCAAGACAATGTGATATTCACATGCAGCTCAGGAATAGAAGAATTAAAATGATGGAATATATTGGTGAAAAACATATCGATAAACAAACTGCAATCCAACTACCTAAATAAAGGGGTCTGTTATTCATTCACTCCTGTTATTACAGAGCTGGCACAAGGTCACCAAAGCCTGTATTTTGTTAACTCATTAGAGAGAAAAAACTATAGTTTATAAAATCACCAAGATACTTTGGCTTCTACATTAACATATTGGGTTCTCTCTCGAGTAATGTAGAAAAAACAAACCAAATGAAATAAAGAACAAATTATTATTTTGTTTAGTAAGGACGCCATTCTTTTCCAGCTGAGAATTCCACCCAAAGAAACAAAGTGATGCTGCAAGGTATTTTATTCTAATATAATTACTGTCCCCTGCGGCCTTTCCATAGCTAATTCTCTCTATTATCAAGACATTTGGGTACATAAATGAGTTTTCTTACATTTCTGCTTAAAACTTCTACTTTCCAGAGCCCTTGTATGTGCCTGTCTCATAAGAGTGGCCCTTGCCTTGACTTCTTAAAGGGATCCTGTTATCGGAAAACATGTTTTTTTCAAAACACATCAGTTAATAGTGCTACTCCAGCAGAATTCTGCACTGAAATCCATTTCTCAAAAGAGCAAACAGATTTTTTTATATTAAAATTTGAAATCTGACATGGGGCTAGACATTTTGTCAATTTCCCAGCTGCCCCTGGTCATGTGACTCGTGCCTGCAGTTTAGGAGAGAAATGCTTTCTGGCAGGCTGCTGTTTTTCCTTCTCAATGTAACTGAATGTGTCTCAGTGAGACATGGGTTTTTACTATTGAGTGTTGTTCTTAGATCTACCAGGCAGCTGTTATCTGGTTACCTTCCCATTGTTCTTTTGTTTGGCTGCTGGGGGAGAAAAAGGAGGGGGTGATATCACTCCAACTTGCAGTACAGCAGTAAAGAATGATTGAAGTTTAGCAGAGCACAAGTCACATGACTTGGGGCAGCTGGGAAATTGACAAAATGTCTAGCCCCATGTCAGATTTCAAAATTGAATATAAAAAAATCTGTTTGCTCTTTTGAGAAATGGATTTCAGTTCAGAATTCTGCTGGAGCAGCACTATTAACTGATTCATTTTGAAAAAAAAATGTTTTCCCATGACAGTATCCCTTTAAAGACAGCTCTATGTTCTAATAATATCTAAACATGTAAATATCCTAATGCTCTTTAGAATAATGTATTTTTCAGTTCATTGTGTTGTAGTTTTATGTTGTATACTTACTATGTTACTATGTTCTTATAATATCTAAACATGTAAATATCCGAATGCTCTTTAGAATAATGTATTTTTCAGTTCATTGTGTTGTAGTTTTATTACATGACTCTTAATTAAAAGCAGCCCCAGAAGAGCCCAAGAATGATATTAAGCCCTGAGCATGGATTTCACCTCTGCTTCTCCTTCCTGTAGGTACTGAGTGGGTCACATCACTCGTTGAGAGGATTCTTTATACATTCAGGGGAATAACAGGACTAGTTACATGATACTCCCTGTATCCTCAGGAGAAGTCAATATATATTGTGAAATAGACACCGATGCTGGAATCACTAAGAAAATATATAAGTATTATATCCTGGAGGGCTTACCCTTTAACTCATACTCTGCACAGTCCTGGGGGCTTAATTTTTAACCTGCACTGTGGATTGAGATTTATTTAAAATATTATGCATGTAGTACAGACCTCCTTATAAAGATGGAGGGCAGTAGAGACCTCTTGTTTTTACATTTGTCTGGGTGATAGTGGTCAGGGGCCCCAAAAAGCAATTTGATTTTATTTTATGTATGTTTCTATGGAAAATTACAAAACAGAATTGTCTCTAGGGAGCACCCCCAATAATAGACTCACTGTGTGCTGCACATGTAAAGCTGCTCCGGATAACATCAAAACCAAGTGTTCATCTGTGTAGCACAGAGCGTAATGGTTCTGTTCACTACAGGTGATTTTTTTGTATTGATTTTAATGGATAAATAAAGCATTGGATTTTTTTATATTTGACTCTATGGAGCAAATTCACTAACCTGCGGAAATTCGCCAGCGACGGCTTCTCTCACATCACAACACTTCGCCAGGCGTAGATTTGCCAGGACAACACTAATTCACTAAAATCCTACGTTGCGTCCAGGGCGCCGAACTAGCGTTACTGCGCCAAACGAAACGAAGTTGCGCTAGCGTTGGCTAATTTGCGTACAGCGGGAAGATAAAGTTGAATGGACGTATATGTTGCAGCAAATACATTACATTACACAAGCCCAGGAAATCTTAATAAAATAAAATAAAGTTTTTATATTGCCCTACACATGAGCTCAGTGTATAGTTTATGTGTCATATGTTAGGAAATATATGGGGGGAGCCTGGGTACCCAAAAAAATTTTTACGGACTTTTGCAGCCTATTACACTGAAATCAACAATCAACTAAGGATTGAAGAAGCCCTATACATTCCATTGCACTTTGCCTGGTCTGAGCTGGTGAAAGCCTGGCGGAACAGGTAACGTTGAGTAAAAGGCGCATCTTAGTGAATTTGCGAATTAACAGTCTTTCGCCAGAGCGAAACTTCGCCTGGCGTAAGAGTGGCAAGTAGCGCTAGAGTCTAGAGTTACGCCTGAGCCTGTTAGTAAATCGCCTAAATCCCAAAATTACTTTGGCGAATTTTCCCTAACGTTAGTCACTTCACCCTTTAGTCAATTTCCTCCAATGTGGTCCTCCGTGCTACACAGATGTTTCTATGGAAGCCCAGGTATACATTTTCGTACTATATCACTGGGTGCATCATTATCACATTTCATTGAAAATCTCCTTATAATACACAAAAGCCATGAATATCTTGTAAATTATATCCTTATAAACGGTGAGTTCTGATGTCATCAGTTATAAACCGTGAGTTCTGATGTCATTTCTGTCACATGACTCACTGAAACTTGTGTATTATAATAAATAAAGTACACCCAGTTGCAAAATATGAGGATATTAGAAGTTACCTCGGAGTTCCATGACCTGTATAAAAACACTCGGCCTTCGGCCTCGTGTTTTTATATGGTCATGAAACTCCTCGGTAACTTATAATATCCTTATATTTTACAAGAGGGGGTACTTTATTCACTATATAATACACAAAAGCCATGAATATCCTGTAAATTATATCGTTATAAACGGTGAGTTCTGATGTCATCAGTTATAAACGGTGAGTTCTGATGTCATTTCTGTCACATGACTCAAACTTGAAACTTGTGTATTATAATAAATAAAGTACCCCCAGTTGCAAAATATGAGGATATTAGAAGTTACCTCGGAGTTCCATGACCTGTATAAAAACACTCGGCCTTCGGCCTCGTGTTTTTATATGGTCATGAAACGCCTCGGTAACTTATAATATCCTTATATTTTACAAGAGGAGGTACTTTATTCACTATATATAATACACAAAAGCCATGAATATCTTGTAAATTATATCCTTATAAACGGTGAGTTCTGATGTCATCAGTTATAAACCGTGAGTTCTGATGTCATTTCTGTCACATGACTCACTGAAACTTGTGTATTATAATAAATAAAGTACACCCAGTTGCAAAATATGAGGATATTAGAAGTTACCTCGGAGTTCCATGACCTGTATAAAAACACTCGGCCTTCGGCCTCGTGTTTTTATATGGTCATGAAACTCCTCGGTAACTTATAATATCCTTATATTTTACAAGAGGGGGTACTTTATTCACTATATAATACACAAAAGCCATGAATATCCTGTAAATTATATCGTTATAAACGGTGAGTTCTGATGTCATCAGTTATAAACGGTGAGTTCTGATGTCATTTCTGTCACATGACTCAAACTTGAAACTTGTGTATTATAATAAATAAAGTACCCCCAGTTGCAAAATATGAGGATATTAGAAGTTACCTCGGAGTTCCATGACCTGTATAAAAACACTCGGCCTTCGGCCTCGTGTTTTTATATGGTCATGAAACGCCTCGGTAACTTATAATATCCTTATATTTTACAAGAGGAGGTACTTTATTCACTATATATAATACACAAAAGCCATGAATATCCTGTAAATTATATCCTTATAAACGGTGAGTAGTGATGTCATCAGTTATAAACGGTGAGTAGTGATGTCATTTCTGTCACATGACTCACTAAAATTTGTGTATTATAATAAATAAAGTACCCCCAGTTGTAAAATATAAGGATATTAGAAGTTACCTCGGAGTTCCATGACCTGTATAAAAACACTCGGCCTTCGGCCTTGTGTTTTTATATGGTCATGAAACTCCTCGGTAACTAATAATATCCTTATATTTTACAAGAGGGGGTACTTTATTCACTATATATACCCTTGGGGTGGGCGTAATATATTCAAATGTACAAATATATCCTCTGTGCCCCCCCCCCCAAAAGTCTCTACTGTCTTGGCTATTCATCTGATGAGTGAATAAAATATATATAAAATAATGCTGAGAAGTAGCTGAGCTTCTATTTCCATGACTGCAATTCCCAACCATCTAACTCAAACCATTGCTCCTATATTATTAGGGAATTACCAGAATTATGGCTCTGACTTCTTCTTGCACTGTCAGACCTCACACACACACAATAGTCTGGCATATAATGTCACAGCATTCTGACCAAGGAATAAAGTGGAAATACTCACACACATTATGCACCCAGTTTAATGGCAATGGCACACATAGCATTTATGGTGTTTTGTTGACCAAACCGGTACAAAGTTGGGTTTGTCGGACTAATACCTTCAGTACTTCTGACTCCAGGATTGTGGGTGACTGGCATTCGGATGAATAATATGCGATTCTGAGTACTTTGTTGCCTGGCCAAAGAGATGATAATTGCCTGGTCGAAGGAACACTTGCACCCTACAGATATATTGGATATGTGTTGGCACATGTATGGAATTTTTAATATATGAATTTAAAGTTACTTAGGGAACTTCTCTGAGCACTTCTGCAGTTTTCACAAATTCTCTAGTATTAGCCATTTCTAAAATATTAACCATTTTAGACAATTTAGAGGATTTCGGTTCAGTCAGCAACCCTAGGGTTAAAAGATAAGTAACACCAAAAAATGAAAGCATTTTAAAATAATTCCAATATAATGTACTATTGCCCTGTATTAGTAAAAGGTATGTGTTTGCTTTAGAAAGATTACTATAGTTTATATGAACAAGCTGCTGTGTAGCCATGGGGGCAGCCATTTAAGCTGAAAAGGCTCAGGTTACTTAACAGATAACCGATAAACTCTGTAATAGAATACAATGGTATTCTACATAGTGCATCTGTTATTTGCTATATAACCTGTGCCTCGAATGGCTGCCCCCACGGCTACACAGCAGCTTGTTTATATAAACTATAATAGGCTTTCTGAAGCAAACACAGCAGTTTTACCAGTGCATGGAATAGTATATTATATTTTAATTACTTTGGAACACTTTCAGTTTTTGGTGTAACTGATCCTTTAAATAACTATACAGGAAGTATATAGACGTTAGGGTCACTAACACTCAAAGCGAGAGCTGTTGACCCAAACATCTGGTCTTAGCGGTCTAAAACTGCAATTATCCCAGAGACAACTACTAACAGAAAACAAATATAAATATACACATTTAACAATATATTAACAGAACAGATGGGTGATGATACTTTTCTGTGCAGGCAACATATGAACATGTATTGAATTAAATGTTTGCAAGATGAAAAGGAGGAAAGGCTTTGCTTGTCTGTTGCATTGCTTGATGTTGGGTAAGGCTGCAGAGCAATAGAATTTTGTAAAATGAAGCCTGAATCTGCCATTGGAAAGACTTTAGTACCACTGCTGTCTGACTGTATACAAATAAATGTGAATAAATGACGCATACGAACAAGTCTATTTCCTGCGCTTTGCGTTCATTATGCACCGATCCATATTGTTTTACTGGTTTATAATCCAGTTAATCCCTGTAATAGCTTTGCTGCTGTCTTCCTGTAATGCCTGTAATCCCTGCACAGCATCCAGGCCAGGCAATCACTGCTTCTTTCTGACAGTTAATCCCAAGGGGATCAGGGAGAGCACCTGCAGGGGGGGCTCAGGTTGCTCCAAATACACAAGCACACGGCAAAACCATGTTCCCATTGCAAGGACATTATAGCATATGTCATTTTTATATTCCCTGTAGCCTCCTACTGCATCAACCATGACATTCACTGTAGTCTGCAGGGTCAACTGCTAAACAAATGGGTGATCAGCCAGTCAACAGGGGGCCCACCTTCTGTAATTCTGTTAACTAATGCAAGACATTGTAGGAACTGGAGTTAAAGGAGAACTAAATCTTAACTAAAGAAGTAGCTAGAAATGCTGTTCATTAAGTTTTGGGCTTCTGTGCCAGCCCAAGGCAACCACAACCCTTTAACAGTAAAGATCTGTGTCTCCAAAGATGCCCCAGTAGCTCCCCATCTTCTTTTCTGCTGATTCACTGCACATGCTCTGTGCTGCTGTCACTTACTGAGTTTAGGGACCCACTCACAATATACAGTACACATAGAATAGAAATGTCACAATATAAGGATGATTAGTAATTAATACAGATAATTACTACATGGCAGCACAGAAACCAGTGCAATTAGCATCAGAATTTAATAATCAGCCCTGTAGCATCAGCTTATATTACAGGGGAAGCTCATTTTCTGCTGGATAATTAGTGACGAGCCCTAAGCTTAGCTTCTCAACAGCTGCTCAGAGCCCACTGAGCATGTGAGTGTCACAGACACTTTCCAAGATGGTGACCCCCTGTGACAAGTTTGAAGTCCTGGATGCACAGAATCCAGTATTCAGTTCGGGATTCGGCCAGGATTCGGCCTTTTTCAGCAGGATTCGGATTCTGCCGAATCCTTGTGCCTGGTTGAACCGAATCCGAATTCTAATTGGCATATGTAAATTATGGGTGGGAAGGGAAATAACGTGACTTGTCATCAGAAAACAATGAAGTAGAATTTTTTTTCCCACTTTTTCTTTTCTTGACCCTAATTTCCATATGCAAATTAGGATTTGGTTCAGTTCAAAAGCCCAAATCTTTCACAAAGGATTCGGGAATTTGACTGAATCCCAAATGGTGGATTCGGTGTATCCCTAGTAATTACATTTACAAATAACTTTTTAAAGGGGTGGGAACTTTTAGTGTGTTATAGAAAGACTAAAGAAACTTTTCAATTGGCATTCATTTTTTCTTTTTTTATAGTTTTTGAACTATTTGACTTCTTCTTCTGACTCTTTCTTGCTTCCAACTTTTTCAACTTTTACTTTTTATTAATCCTCTTTATATTCCGACCCTCACCTATTTATATTCCAGTCTCTTACTCAAATCAATGCATAGTTGCTAGGGACTTTGGACCCTAGCAACCACATTGCCAAAATTGCAAACTGGAGATCCTCTGAATAAAAAGCTAAATAACTCAAAAAACACAAATGATAAAAAATGAAACTCAAGTGCAAATTGTTTCAGAATATCACTCTCCACATCACAATTTCAGCACTTTGCAACTGTTAATGAGCCATCTCATGTCTCACTATTGTTTATAGTCGCCACGTAGGTAACAGAAGGCCACCCAGTGTCGGACTGGCCCACAGGGATCCCGGTGGGCCCAGGTGTCAGTGGGAACTCATGCTACTAAACTTTTGGCCTATTTCATGGTCATTCCCTATTTCTATGAGAACAAAGAGACTAAATAGATGGAATAATAGATTATAGTATGTAAAGAAAAGAGACTAGGAGAATATTGTACTGATAGTGGGCCCCTGGTCTAAGGTTTTTGGGTGGGCTCCTGGTGTCCCAGTCCAACACTGAGGCCACAATCTACCGTTTTTGCACTTTGCACACTACATTTATTTCCAGATTAGTGAAGGTGTTTGTGCTCTCTTTTGGAGCAAGGAGCCTGTGGCTACCCCAGTGAATACAACACTGGCTGCGTTCATCTGGAAAGGGGCAGAAAGTATTTAGGCATCCCCTCTCCTGCCCCCAACAATCCCCTAAATGTGCAAAAAGACACAGGCTATAAACAGGGACTGGTCCTTACCAACTGCCATAATATCTCTGCCAATATCTGCTCCGTGTGCACAGTGACAGACACACAGTGGCAAATCGAGGATGGAGTAAGTGGACAGATATAATGAGGCAAAATCAGGGTCTGAGTATAAAGGTGACCAGCAAGGTTGCCAAACAAGCAGATCTTTCTCCAATATGCCCACCATATCGGGCTAATCTGATGGTTCGAGTCTAGGGCCAAACGATCGGATTACAACTAATGGCAATGGGCACCGACAGGTCGAGGACAGCATCAGATAGCCGGGAATATCAAACCTGCCCCATCAATATCTGCCCAATTTTTTGACCAATGTTGGCAGTTTAAAACTGCCTGTGTATGGCCACCTTGAGTGTCATAACATAAGTGTACAGTAGTCCTGTGGCATCTTAGCAAGGTAAAAACTAAACAGAAGCTTGCCCTGGGGCCCCTAATGCATGTTCCACTACTGGAGCTTAGTGCTGCTTTTATAAAATATTCCTTTTGATTAATGAAACCTTAGTCTGCTCTAAACATACATGTTACTGAAGCAAAGCACATCTGCTCAACTCATTTCTTTTTGTTTTGCTTCATTCACCCCCTCAAAACATTTCTCAAATGTCCACGCACTGTTTATTTATCCCACCTATTATAACAGAATTCTCAGCCCGTGTATGTAATAACAAGCAGTCACCGTTGGGATTATGATAAAAAGTGGGCAACTGAAATAAAGCAGGAAATGGCAACAGGAAACCAGCAGAGGGCGCCAAGTTGTGATGTATAGAAGGAGCTGGGGAGACACAAGACGGGAGGAGCAGGGTGTAATCGATCCTCTACCCAACCCGCAACACCTTTATCTGCCACTGATCTGCTATTTGCAGAAATCACGAAAAATTTGTCAGACTTTTTAAAAATCACGAATTTTTCAGAATTTTATTAAACCCCATGGATGGAAAAGTCAGAATCAGAGATGTCGAGGTTGCATATAAGTCAATGGGAGAAGTCCCAATGATTTTTTGGGTGAAAAATCTGAAAAATCGTGAAAACTGGATGAAAAATCCAAAAAAATCATGAAAATCAGATTTTTTTCCGCAAAGCAAATTTTTGGGGAAATGTAATAATAAATAAGCGAAAAAAAAACCTGAGCAAAGTTGATCGGAGTTTGTAGCAGAAAATATTGAGATAAATTCGGACTTTGATAATAATAAGTATGTTATAGAATGGCTAATTCTAAGTAACTTAATTGTGCCTTCCTTTTCACTTTTATATAGTTTCTTTAATGATTTGCTTTTTTCTGACTCTGACTTACAGCTTTGAAATGGGGGTCACTGACCCCATCCAAAAAAATGCTCTCTAAGGCTACAATTGTATTGTTATTACTACTTTTTAATCACTCAACTTTTTATTCTGGCCTCTCCTTTTCATATTCCAATCGCTTTTTCAAATCAGTGCATGTTACTAGGGTAATTTGAACCGTAGCAACCACATTGCTGAGGAGAGCTACTGAATATAAAGTTGGAAAACTAAAAATACAAATAATAAAAAAATTAAAACCAACTGCAAAGGATCTCAGAATATCACTCTCAACATGACACTAAAAGTTAATTTTAAAGGTGAACAGCCACTTTTAAGCATCTAGTTTCCCATGAAGGCCCTTTAAACAAACAACAAATGTGGATATACTGCTGTGTTATTGTTCTGACGGCCTGGATATGCTTTATTGGAATAAATATAAACAATGATAGCTTTACGGTTAGGATTGGCTTTAGTGAGGAGTTGACTCTAAACATGTGGATTTATAGGATTATAAGCGGAAGCTGCAGAGGCCAAACTGGACTGGATCTGGCTTCTCTTTCCCACTTGCCATTAGCACATAGCATTAACAGTTGAGCACAATGAGCTGCAGCTTCAGGTTGTTCCTTTTTCAGTAGGACTACATGGACGTTTTCCTCACGATCTGACGCGTTGTGACAAAACACGCTGATCCGACGCGACACGACTGTCGGATGCAGACTCTGCACGCTGTGTCTGTATCCGACAGTTGTGTCGCGTCGGATCAACGCGTCGGATCTCTCTTACCTTATTACTGTCGCATGCGACTTGTCGCAGGCGTTTTGTCACAGCGTCTCGGATCCTGACGAAAAACGTCCATGTAGTCATACCCTTAAAGAGATCCATCAGATCCAGGGCCTAAATTTTAACAAAGTCTAAATTCCAAGGGGCAGGGAGCATTCAAACTGAGAAGTCCCGCCATTAAGTCACCTATTTGGCATTTATTTTTTAATGCATTGCTTTTGCTGCCATGCGACTGTGTATGTAAAGTGCAGCTATGCCAAGGTATGTGAATATAAATGCATTCAGCTTCCCTGCAAATTGTTGCTGCTTGACTATTTAAGGGGTTGTTCATATTTGGGTTAACGTTTAGTATGATAGAGAGTTATATTCTGAGACAATTGTTTATTATTTGTAGTTTTTGACTTATTTAGCTTTATATTAAGCAGCTCTCCAGTTTGCAACGTTTAGCAGTCTGGTTGCTAGGGTTTTTTTTTTCTAAACCATGCATTGATTTGAATAAAAGACTGGAATATGAATAGCAGAGGGTCTGAATGAAAGTTTGAGTAATAAAAAGTAACAATAACAATACATGTGTACCCTTACATTTGTTTTAGATGGGGTCAGTGACCCCCCTTTGAAAACTGCAAAGAGTCAGAAGAAAATAATTTAAAAAAAAACTATAAAGTTACTTAGATCTGGCCATTCTATAACGTACTAAAAGTTATCCTAAAGGTGACCCACCCCTTTAACTTACCCACTTAATTGGTCAAATATCTCTGCAGGGTGAATTCAAATAGAGCAGCGCTGTGCTGTCCAACAATAACCATCTTCTGGGCTAATTATATGAGGGACAAATTATTATAAGATAATGCTATTAATTTGCTAGTTTCCTCCAATGACTTAAATGGGTAAATAAGACCATTATTGTTATAGCTCCGGTAGTAAACCCACACTGCACATCCTGAGCCTTACATGTCATAGCAATGCCATTTATCTGTAGTATTTAAAGGGATTCTGTCATGATTTTTATGGTGTAGTTTTTATAATTACATTTGCAAATAATTCACTCTACCATGTAACATTTTATTCCTGAACCAAGTATATTATAATATTGGTGTTTAGGCGCCATCTAGGTCATTTTGCCTGTTCATGTGCTTTCAGAAAGAGCTAGTGCTACACTATGGAATTGCTTTCTAGCAGTCTATTTCTCTTAAGGTGGCCATACACTATTCGATCCGCTCGTTACGCCAAACAAGCGGATCTTAACCCGAAATGCCCATCTAACGGCTGGGAGATATCGGGTGAATCTGAGCGTTCGGCCCTAGGACTGAACAATCAGATTACAATGCTGAGAATGGGCACCAATGGGTCACAGGACCGCATCAACTAGCCGATGCAGTCCTGGATTGCAGAAAAAAATCAAACGTGACTGATTGATATCTGGGTGATTTTTGACCTGATATCGATGGGGAGGACCTGTTGGGAACCCCCACATACGGGCAGATAAGCTGCTGATTCGGTCTAAAAGGACTGATATCGGCCATCGTAACTGAATGTGTATCTGTGGGACCTGGATTTTACTATTGAGTGCTGTTCTTAGATCTACCAGGCAGCTGTTTTCATGTGTTAGGGAGCTGCTATCTGGTTACCTTCCCATGGTTGTTGTTAGGCCACTGGGGGGGAAAGGGAGGGGGGTGATATCAGTCCAACTTGCAGTACAGCAATAAAGAGTGACTGAAGTTTATCAGAGCACAAGTCACATGACTGGCTGCACTTGGGAAACTGACAATATGTCTAGCCCCATGTTAGATTTCAAAAATAAATGTAAAAAAAATCAGTTTGCTCTTTTGAAAAATCCTGCTGGAGCAGCACTATTAACTGATGTGTTTTGAAAAAACATCTTTTCCCATGACAGTATCCCTTAATATGACATCTTTGCAGGTATCGAGAAAAATGCAGGTGGGCTGGGAACCCCATTCCCAAGGTCCCTGCCTATATCTCCTTTCTACCCTGATTTAAAACCAGCCCATGGTTCTGCAGTCAAGCTGTCCATACAGTAACTATGCCAATGTAGTTTGCATTTACCAGCTTCCAAGCATATACACACAGCACCAGATAGCTGAATGAACTTCCAGAATAATACAAGTGCAGGCTCATGGTAATGGTAAACCAGTATACTGAAACCTATTCCAGTGTTACTGTAAGTGACATACCATAGAAGCAATTGCAAGGTATCAGTTCATTCATTTTGGACAATGATTTGAGCGTTCTTACAGGAAAATGTTTCTTGGTAGGGATTCGAACAATTTCACATGGTGTCTGTTCAGTCAAGATGGGGAACATTTTATCTATAGATCTCTAATGTAAGGGCAACCTGTATGTATGATGTATTGATGCTGTTCTTGTAAGTATGATATATGGCTTAGAATTATCCCTGATATGGAGAGTTCCGTTAGAACCCTGCCCAAAAAGACATCCGAACATGCCCCTGGGCTGCTAGGCCATACCAAATTCTGGCATCTTGTTTCTAACACAACAGGAGGGCCATAGGAGAAAATAATGAATAATTGTGGACAATCAGAGAGACAATGGTAGTTTAGGAAAAGCTGAGTCTGTAACACAATGAAAAATGCTAGATGAATTAAAAGCACTTATTAAAGTGTTGTTGGATTACTTTTTGAGAATCAATTATTCCTGTTTTAATAATGTTGTTCTTTCTTCTTGCCTTAGTGTCTGCTTCAAGGTAGGAGAACTGGGGTACAAAAGCACAAGGGTGCAGGGTCTAACATTTTTCACATGGAGGGGGAAGTCCGCTTCTTTCCAGGCCTTATATCTTTGAGCATTACTTTATTGATCTTAAGGTACCTGTGCCAGAATATAATATATAAACTCACTCCAGACATTGCAAGATAAAAATAGGGACTTAAAAAATTGTGTATTGTACATGAAATATGTAGAACCCGATCACGGAACCGCAAATCCATTTTTTGGCCAAAGGAAATATACACTTTGCTTTTTATTTAGAGTTATGACTTGGACTATGGTCAGGACGGCCGGAAGCAAGCATGAATATGCCTGTGTCTCTGCTCTGTACAATATCACATGCAGCCCTGTGACTGCCTCCCTCTAACATATTAATATAACACTGAAGCAGCTGAGGAGGTTACAAAGTGTGTTTCCATTTGGCTTTTATAAGGTAAAACCAGGACAATTTATATGAAATACTGTGAGCTTTAGGATTAGTGTTCATAAAGTTATAAATGAAAGTTATTCTAAAGTTCCATTACCCTCTTCTCTAGTGAGGTCTCTCCCCGAGTTTATGTTATAAATATATATATATCATCTGTTCCTCTACAAGTCCCACTCGTAATCTCTAAATCTTTCTCATTTTCCCTGCTTTTGTTTCCTTTCGCTCCAGTATCCCACTGCTTTCTTCACCCTGCTCTCCTCATAATTACTTCTATCCAAACTGTTTTTAAACTATTCTTTGATCAAATGCCTGACCCAACCAAAGAGACCTCATTGGGTTTCATCTGAGGGAGAGAGCTAATACACTCTTTAATGTTTTCACTCCAAACACTACTGATGTAAGCAAGAAGTAATTCACTCTGAAGTGGGTATATGTTTCATCAATTTAGGATTTATTGACCTAGAACATATACCCAAACTGTGAGACTGGCCCAGTGCTTTGGCTGTCAGGGGCTTAGCCTGTTAGGATATAATCTGGGGGAAATGTCTGCTTGCCCTGATAGAATGCCATATTGAAGTTCAGTTAAAGTGATATTTGTTTATAAACATTTTTATCTTGCCCCAGATTTTCTTGGAACCATAGCTGGTCATAGATGTGTAGATTTATCCTTTTGTCCGATGAACGTTCGCGTGTTGCAATCTCCCAGCCTACAACTAGCCATTCAGATTAAAAAAAGTAGTACAAATAATAAATCAGACGATGTTCTGGCTATTAATTGACAGGCAGCGATCATAAGAAAATTATGTCCGACAAATAGTAGTGACAGTCACCATTGATATCGTCAATACATGAAAAGCCATTATAGTTAGCCGACAGAAATCTTCTAACCTGCCTTATCAACTAAATGACCAATCGCCATGGTATGAAAAAAATCGGGACAATACTCAGACGGTCCGAAAAATTGTACGAAATTTAATTTCATACTTTGCGTCTATGGCCAGTTTTTTGATAGTCTACTGTAACTGACTTAAATGTAATAATTGTATCAAATGTAGTGTGCATAATGGTGCAGTTGTAGACTTCGTGGACTCCAGTCTCTGGACTTGAGCTCGGTGTCCAGGGATAATAAATAGTTCTGTTTCCTTTGTAAATGTTGGGCAGTATGCTAAAATATAAAGTCAGGTTGACTGGCACTTCACAAAACTCATCTTAAGGTGACCATACCAGGCAAAATAAAGCTGACGATATTGGTCCTTTAGACCAAATCGGCAGCTTATCTGCCCGTGTGTGGGGGTTCCCGATCGATAGGCCAAAAATTGGCTAGATATCAATCGGTCAAGTTTGATTTTTTTTTCCACGATCAAGGACCACATTGGCATCGGGTTAAGATCCACTCGTTTGGCCACCTCGCCAAATGAGCGGATCTTATAGTTTATGGCCACCTTTAGTCCTAGAGGCCTATTTATTAGAATTTTACTGGTTTTAGATGTTTTTGAAACCATGACTAAACTCACTTTCTCCAAAACCACAAATGCCATTGAAATGTATTAAAAGATCCAAGTTAGTATGAATGGAAAATAATGCTGAATGAGCCAAAACTTCAAAAAATTTACTTCCCATTGCCTTCTAACCTCAACAACTGTACCTGGCAAAGATTTGTATTTACACTTCTTGAATCTCCAATTTGCAGAGTTGAAAAAAATAGGAAAACCAAAGATTTTTAGAGATTTGTGGAAAAAATAGAAATTTGATTGTTAGTAAATCAGCCCCTTTGAATCATCCTTCTTGAATAGTGGCACCACGCCAATTCTCCAATCTCTCTGCACCATGTCACACTTCAAGGAATCCTGAAAGATTAACTAAAGTGGTTTTGCTCATTTAGTACCCTGGGCTGAATTCCGTTATAAACGCTTTTCACCAGAATGTAAACTGAGTCCATTGCAACTTGCAAATGATTTGCAATTGCGCAGTGTCATGGCCACAATGACGTTGAAATTCTGAGGAAAATGACATGCCAGTTCGAGTCCAAAAAGTGCACTTTGCACCAATGGTGAAATTTACTAAAGGGCGAAGTGGCTAACGCTGGTGAAAATTCGCCAGCATGATGTCATTTCGGCACTGCTACTAACGGTAGCCGGCATCATTTTGAATCTGGCGCAACTTCGCACTCTAACAACAGGCGAATTTTCGGTCTGGCGAAAGAGCGTTACTACGCAAATTCACTGTTTTTTATTTTACTGACCGTTACCTCTATCGCCAGACTTGCCTTCGCCACCTCAGACCAGGCGAAGTGCGATAGAGTTGATAGGAGTTCCTCAAAAAAAAGTTGAACATTTTTCCCAAAAAACGCTAGGGTTTTTTCCTATTTAAAGGGTGATAGACTGAAAAAGATCATGAAATTTTTTTTAGATACCCTTCTTCCCCCTACATTTGCTAACATATGGCACCTAAACTATATTGTGGACACATGTGTAGGGCATTATACCAAGTTTATATAATTTTATTAAGGTTCCCTGGCCTTGTGTAGTGTAATGTATTTGCTGCAGCATATACGTCCATTGTACATTAACTGCATGCCGTATGCAAATTAGCCAACGCTAGCGTAACTTCAAACTGCTGAGCGTAATTTCGCTGGCGTAATTTCACCAGCGTTCGGTACCCTGTGCGCAACTTCGGATCTTCATGAATTAGCGTTGTCCAGGCAAATTTACGTCTGGTGAAGTGTTGCGATGTGCGCGAAGCCATCGCTGGTGAATTTTTGCCAGTTAGTGAATTTGCCCCCATGTGTTGTGTTTGTAACATAGTACTGTTTCTAGCTGTATGTAATAAACTAGATTTGTTGTTCATAGTTTAAAACATAAGGACATCAGAGGTCAGGGTCGCCATTAGAAATCACGGGGCCCGTACAACACCATTTTTGGGGCCCCCAAGCCCCACCCCAGATCCTGCCCACAACACAGTTAAAAGACCACACAGATATCAGCGCTAAAAAAGGTAACCCTCCCACACCCACGTTATAAAAAGCTATTGATGGTCAGGGCCCCCTTATAAGTTAAAAAAAACTGTGGTGCCAGGGGCCCCCCTATAAGTTAAAAAAAAACATTGCCGACAGGACCCCCCATAAAAGTTTTTTAAACATTGGAGCCAGGGCCCCCCTTACAAGTTAAAAAAATTGGGGCCCCAAAGAATATTTTTAAAAAAAACACTGGTGGCAGGGGCCTATAGAGAATTAAAATAATACATTGGTGGCCAGGGGATTAAAAAACCACACATTCAACTTCAACTTCGCCTCCTATCGTGATTTTGGGTCTTTTCGCCACTTCAGGACTTCAGTTTCGGCTGTTTTCGTGACTTCAAGTCTTTTCGCCGCTTCTAGACTTTGGCTGTTCAGCACTTCCGCATTTCGGCTGTTTGGGACTTTGGAAAAGTTTCTCTTTCCAAAAGTTCAGCACTGCAGGGCCCCCCCCCTTCAGGCCCGGTACACTTGTACCCCCTGTGCCCCCTTGATGGCGGCCCTGTCAGAGGTTATCACAGGCACAAGGTTGCATTGGAGTTTATGACCTAATTTCCCCTGTGTAATCATGAAATCAGCAAGGCCTAGAAATGAGAGGTGAACAAGACACCAAGAGAAACCTGGATAAGAGTCTATTGCTCACAGGTCATAAAGAGTCCAGGCTGCTACTGCTTCCCTTCCTGGCACCAGCGTTAATCAGAGAGATGTGACTAAACCTCTGATCATGGGAGCGTTGCATCCAGATATCATGTATAGAGTCACATATTTTGTATGCCAGTAATAGGATCTCTTAACCAGTCTTCTTTCAGTTAGAAATATTTGCAGGCTTCCTCCAGTCACCCCTGGTAGATTATGTAATTTCTGATGTCAGTTCAGGTAAATAATGACCGAAAACACAACTGTCATCTGCAAAATTGTATTTTTATTGAATTAGTTTCTATGTTTCTGTTTTCTGTTACCGGGGGGGGGGGATAGGCTGCAATAGGAACTTAAGAACGGCAGATACAGTTGATTACTTGCCTAACAGCCCATTAAACCCTTCCAGTTATGATTGTAGCATGGTTCCTTATGTGTCTGGGTTTTTTAAATACAAGGGAAGAATGAGAGTGTATGGAGAATGCCACGGATGATTAAGGAGAACCAGTGCAGGCCTCTAGTTGTGAGAAGCCTAGAGGTACAATATCCAGAAGTTGAAGAACATTGGAGAGAAAGCACTTGCACCCACATGAAATACAACAAGACAAAAATGTTTCTGCTGCTTGTCAGGTTAACGAATTGTTATATCAATGAGGTTAGGCAGAAAAAATAGCTTAGAGTACAGTGCGTGATCTCTAGTAGAAGATGCTGAAGCCAAGTCAAGTCTTATGAATGTTGCATTCTTCTTACCAGGTTTTAAAAATGTGTCATTGCGATCACTTGCGGTAACTATGTTGACAAAGTAGCTTACATTCAGGCCCGGACTGGCAATCTGTGGGTTCTGGCAAATGCCAGAGGGGCTGCTATAAGTTGCCATAGAAAGTCACTATTTAGTGGGCTTGTAGTGGCTGTTTGGGCCTCTGTGTGGGCTTATTGGGCCTCTGTGTACCTGAAATGCCAGGGCCTATTTTAATTCTCAGTCCGGACCTGCTTACATTAGCGGTAATTTTAGTGAGTTGCGAATTTTCTGGTGGAAAATTACTTTTTGCGAATATTTATGCTTTCAAATAGTCTTGTTTTATGGCGGTTAATATGGCAATTTTTACTGTGAGATTTATGGCCAGAAATGCATCTTCAAAACTCATGAACTTTATTGACTGATGATTATACCATCCAACAACATTACCAGAGTAACACCAATCAAACATGTCTGCATCATATAAATCCTTCTGCCAATAGAATCATATGAACAAGAAATGATACCAGTCAATCTCTTTGCTTCATAGAAATGCACTGTTTAATGTAGCCAATCACATTGAAACCAAAAAAGTGTAGAGGCTGACGAATCCTTGGACTGTGATGTCCACTGCCAATAATACACCTCTGAGCTGAAACTGCTGCTGTTGAAGCAGATAGCTACAGATCTCTCTCCTGTCAGCAAAGAATGATGGGTAAAAAAAAAGTATTATGGGATATTTCCTGCCCCTGAGAATTTTCTGGCGAAAAAATACTTTTACGCCACTACATAGGTGGCGGTAAAATTTTGCGAATATTCATTGCATAAATTTTGTCTTTTGCACATTTCTAACCAGGCATTAATGTGTACGTAGTGTTATTTTCAGGGAACACAATAACTGGCAAACACTTGGGGGGACATTTACTATTGGTCGATTATCGATATTCGACCCTCGAAGTTAAATCCTTCGACTTCGAATATTGAAGTCGAAGGATTTAGTGCAATTCATTCGATCGAAGGAATAATCGAACGATTCGAAGGATTTTAATCCATCGATCGAACGATTTTCCTTCGATCAGAAATTGGCTAGAAAGCCTATGGGGACCTTCCCCATAGGCTAACATTGGTGCTCGGTAGGTTTTAGTTGGCGAAGTAGGTGGTCGACATTTTTTTTAAAGAGACAGTACTTCGAATGGTCGAATAGTCAAACGATTTTTAGTTCGAATCGATGGTCGAAGTAGCCAAAATAAAACTTCGAAATTCAAAGTATTTTTTATTCTAATCCTTCACTCGAGCTAAGTAAATGTGCCCCTTATTCTTGCGCAAGAAAATTTGCAAATTTATATTTACTGCAGGTTAGTAAACGGGCGAAAACATATTCGGCGATATATTTGTCTGTATTTTGTGTGCATATTTTTACCGCGCTTTTGTAAACGGTCCCCATAGTCTGTTGCCTACATTCTAAAGCGTATTCGTTCCTTATCCCTTACCTGGTTCCTGATTCCTTGTCTTATGCCTGAGTCCATGCCTAGTTCCTGGGCTCCTGACTTGTTCTTTAATTTCTTCCCATTCCATGACAGCTCTGCATTTCTAGTTCTGACCTCTGTCCTGTTATTTGGCCTGTTTATTAATGAGCCATGCCAGCCAGGCACCCTAGGCAAAACAGGCAACTAGGTTAAGAGCATGCAAGCACTGAGGATACAAGAAGAGCTGCTGGGGGTTGGAGACACAAGAGTCCGAACTAGGGGAAGGCGGCAGAAGAGGTACGTGCCTGGCACCCCTCCACCTTTGCACCCTAGGCAAGTACCTCTTCTGCCTACCCCTAGTTCCAGCCCTGTTTCTTGGATTCTGCTTTGTCTACTGAACGTGGCCAGTTACTGAATTTCCTCCTTTGCTTATCCTGTTCATTATTAGAGGTTCTGGAACCATCTGCAGGCAATTCTCAGCATATGGACTCCAGCCCATCTACTCTTCACAGGTCAATGCTGACAAACCCCCCACTATAGAACAATCAAGTCTCAGCCTATTTGTTTTCCTATCTGAGTTTCACTTTAGCCTTGGTGATACATGTTTTGCAGTGGTGAGCAAAGTAAGGGTTTCCAGATCTGCAGATTTCAAGATGTGCATAAACAGATCCCTACTTGCCGAGATACTGGGAGAGACCTGGTTTATATCAGCCCATACTTTTGCTGTGTCAGGCTAAGCAAGTCCCTGATAGTAACTAAAAGTAGTAGTAATTCCAAGAAACATTTCTGCTGCACAGGCAGGATTATGTGAGGATAGAACCTTATCCAGAATACAAGGATCAACAAGGGTAGAGGAGTCCATGTTATAACTCCATATCTTGTACTAAAGAGATCTAACAAGACTAGAACTGTCTGTACTTTGGGTATCTATCTTGGAATATATTAATGCGTTAAGACCAGTATTTCTCCATGTAGTTATTAATTAGGATCACTTTGAGTTTCTCCACCCACAGGGAGCATGTGAATACCTGTACTTAATTCTGAAGATGACTTTTATTGTGTGAGCAAATTTATAATCCCAGATAAAATGTGGATATGAATGTAAAGCTTTCCATGTCTGAATAAATGTAGGCTTAATGTATATAGAGTGGTTCTCATCTTTCCCTGGTCAGTTCACAATACTATTTTTCTTTACTCAGGAAATATATTGTTTACCATCTTTGTTGAGTGGACTAAAATGAACAGCAGTGACGTTGTCAAATTCATTATATATGCACTGTAAAAACTGCTAAGGTATGCGATTCGTTATCCGGAAACCCGTTATCCAGAAAGCTCGGAGATTTTAAAAATGATTTCCTTTTTTCTCTGTAATAATAAAATAGTAGCTTGTACTTGATCCCAACTAAGATATAATTAATCCTTAATGGGAAAATAATCTGCCTATTAGGTTTCTTTAATGCTGACATGATTTTCTAGTAGACTTAATTAACGGAAAGATCCATTATCTGGAAAACCCCAAGTCCCGGGCATTGTGGATAACAGGTTGGTTACCTTTATCTTAAAAAAACAGAAAAAAAATACACCTGGGGGAGATTTATCAAGGGTCGAATTTCGAAGTGATAAATACTTCGAAATTCGACCATCGAATGGCTTTACTACGAATATCGAAGTCGAAGTTTTTTCACAGATTTTGACCGTTTTGCGGTCAAAGTAAAATCGTTCGATCGAATGATGAAATCCTTCGAATCGAAGGATTCGAAGGATTTCATCCATTGATCAAATGATTTTTCTTCAACTTCAAAAAACTGCTCTAGAAGGTCCCCATAGGCTAACATAGCACTTTGGCAGGTTTAATTTGGCGAAGTATTGAAGTCGAAGTTTTTTTAAAGAGACAGTACTTCGATTATCGAATGGTCGAATATTCAAACAAATTTACTTCAAAACGAATTCGTAGTATCCTATTCAATGGTCGAAGTATCCAAAAAATTACTTTGAATTTTTTTTCCCTCTAATTCACTTCGACCCTTGATAAATCTGCCCCCTTTTGTTGGCATAGCTGAATTTTATATGCGTGTCCCATGATTTAGTTTTGTTTAGTATGTAAAATTGTTAGCACCTTTTTCCATATATTGAAACCAAGCACCTCAGTTTAAATGGGTGTATTTCCAAATTTTGCTGCCCTAAGCCCTAATCTATCTTTCTAGAATATACCATCAAAATAATTCTTGCCCTTGTTTGCCCAAAAGGCAGCCTTACCCCAAGTCAAGATCCTTACATGATAAGCAACAAATGAAAGGATTTGGAGGCATAAAAAATACATGTTATAATATATTATAATAATATTCTAATGTCTATTATTCTCTGCTGCCTGAAGCCAATGCATTTCTCCATGGTTAATAAACCCATGTCAAGCAAACCTTATAAGATTTCCAAACCCACCCTATAAATTGAGAAAAACTTTTTAAAGAGACAGTACGTTAAGAGATCTTACTTTTTGCATAGAGCATTCCTTCTCTGCATTTGTACATACGAGGGAGGATTATCATATAGCCTAACTTTGCACTGTAAAGTTTAAAGGGGTTGTTCAATTTTAAATTAACATTTAGTACAATGTGAGAGTGATTTATTATTTGTGGTTTTTGATTCAATAAGCCTTTTATTCAGCAGCTCTTCATTTTGCAATTTCAGCAATCTGGTTGCTAGGGTCCAAACTACCCTAGAAACAATGCACTGATTTGAATAAGAGACTGGGATATGAATAGGAAAGGCCTGAATAGAAACACGAGTAATAAAAAGTAGTAATAACAATAACTTTGTAGCTTTGCAGAGCTTTTGTTTTTATATGGATGACCCCCCCCCCATTTGAAAGCTGGAAAGAGTCAGAAGAACAACTATAAAAAAGACAAAATTGAAAAGTTGCTTAGAATTAATTAGTCTAACATACTCAAATCTCACGTAAAGGTGAACAGTCCCTTTAAGGGTAAGGGCAAACTCGAAGATTCAGGAAGATTTAGTTGCCCGGCGATCAATCGCCTCTTCTTCGGGGCGACTAATCTCCCCAAACTGCCTCCCGCCGGCGATTTAGAAAAGATTCGACTTTTCCAAAGTTGCCCGAAGTTTCCTTGTGAAGCAACTTCGGGCGACTTTGGAAAACGAATCGCACAGAGTGCCATCCCGCCGGAGATTTACATTCTAGCCGGCGGGAGGCAGTTTGGGGAGATTAGTCGCCCCGAAGAAGAGGCGATTTGTTGCTGGGCGACTATTCTCCCCGAATCTGAGCGTGTGTCTCTGCCCTAAGAATTCATCATAAACAATTGAGCTTTAGCAGACCTCAGCATTAGTTATATTAGGCATGTAGTATAGCAGCTCACATACTATTATGTATATAAAGATATATCCACAGCAGGAATGTTTAGTTGACAAAGTAAGTTTTTCATGCTATTTTTATTTGGTCTCTTCTCCTTTCCCACACTGATTGTTCAAACCAGGAACCCAACACATGACAGAGACTACAGTGCACACAAAACAATGCCTCGTATTATATGAGAGAAAAATGAGCTGAGAATGTGGTATGTAACATATAAATAAAACATGTCAGAGAACACTGTCCGGCCTTCATATGCCTTATGTTATTGTAAACACTGGTAGAACTGTGATTAACATATTCCTTATTTTCTTCTGATTTCTGCCTGTGAGGCTCTTATAAAACAAGCTGTTCCTGTCCCGGTTGCTGCATGTTGAGGCACGGAGGCTCATTATTTTCCAATATAAACATTTTCGAATCAATTTATCAAATGTATGGGCAAGTACGTACTAGACTAAAACTGTATTGAAAGAACAAAGTATTCTTCATTTGTATTCATTATTTCCCACCCCTAAGGATTCCAGGTGATGGCTGCTCTTTGTTAAGGTATCAACAACTCAAATGTTGCTCGTAATCACAGGGACAGTTTTAGGGCAAAAGGGGTATTTACATTAGGCCTCGCCCACACCGGTCTCCCTTTCTCTGACGCATAAATATTATTATTTTATAATATAATGCAAGTAAATTATATTATAGGGATTATACATCATTAAAAGAGGCCCTTGGTTCCACTGGAAAAATGTAATCATTGGTCTCCAAGATTGTAGTTTCCAAACAAGAATGCCTACTCCCTAGTGCCCCAAATGCCACCCTTTCTATGCACCCATGTCCTTCAATCTCAGCAGCATGGTGTCGTCCCACTGCTTTTTATAAGCTGCGGAGAAAGCAATAACACTGTGTGCCCACAGGACCCCTTTAGATATAGCAATGCCCCCTGCAGTTATTCACATCTCAAGGAGACAATTAAGTATCCAGATGATCACCAAGAATGTACCAAGGGCACTGGATCCAATAAAAAATGCTACAGTAAAAGGTAAAATACATGTACCCCATATCTAAAACAACCTATAACATGGACACTTTTATAAAAACATCCATATACGCTTACTCCCCCCCCCCCATTGCATTTAATCTGGGAAAATAGTTTTTTAAACCAGATATATAAAGACACTGTAATATGATAAATCATACAGAATACAGAAAGCTGCAAGGGAGGTACACCATGTTCGTACCCAATTCAGTCTCTCACATTTGGACCCAAGTACTTAAATTTGCATCAAAAGCTGACCCTTACATGCTAAATGCCTCCTAGTGGGTTGTTTCCTCTGGGCCACTAGTCCTGATTAGGGTTACCACCTTTTCTAGAAAATAATACCGGCCTTCCTATGTTTTTATGGTTTTTCCCTATACTTAACATTGCAATCATGCAACATTTTTACCGGCCAGGTGGCAACCCTAGTCCTGATGGTCAAGTAAAAGTATTAAGAGGCAAATAAATGTTTTCTAAATTTAGTCGCCCTGCCACTACCTCCAACAGGCACAGTCGTGAAAATTTTTATAACAAACAAGTTAAAGATCAAAAAAGCACCAATGAACCCTGATTTCATGTTTTGCTTGGGGCAGCAAAAATATCGATTGCCAGCTACAGAGTAGAGGTGGTCTAAAGACTCTAAAAGATCCTGTATTTGGTCAGCCTGGAGGGTAGAGCAATAGAAATTTGACTTCTGATGCCTGGTTCCTCCTGAAAGAACTAGCTTCTGAAAATTTAGATAATTCTACATGGGATTTGTCTCTATCCTCCCTAACTGGGGCCAGAATAATGTCTAATAAGCCCTGGCCACTAAGGCTAGGGCCAGGTAGGCCGATTTAAGCCCCTACCTCCACCCTTTTGTTGGCTCCGCCGGGTGGGATCATGCCAAAGCTGACACAAGGGTTCCAGACGCGAATGAGACAAGAGGATACGGCTCGCGGAAGGGGCTGAAATTAGTGTGGTCTAGTCTAATGGTTGCTCTGTCTGCATCTCTATAAATGCTGTTGCTAATTATATTGTATACATGTTTCTATAAATGTCTCAGGACTAGGGTCCATAATCTCTGAGCTACTAGATGCTCTCTCCAAATATAGGCCATAGTTCTTCGGGCACAACTTCCCATAGAAGCAATCTGGGTAATTCTTGGAAACATATTATTGTCCCCAGGCTGATACCAGGTACCATCTTAGTAGTACTGAAAGATGTCTTCAGATCTATTCAGATAATATCATACGAAACAAATTTTCGTACAATATTCGGTGCGTGTATGGTGGGAAAAGAGCTGACTGTTATCAGCAGAAGACTTGGATATCGGTCAGCTCATTGATCGGGCTGGAAGGAAAATGTTAATTGGGCACCTTTGAAGGCACCCAAATATCGGCCCTTGTTTTAAGTGCTGAATCGTCAGATACAGGTAGAATTCTATTGTTTCTAGCTGTATACCTGACGATTCATATAAGTGTGTATTGAAAGAAACAATCTTTCTTGGAAACATCTTTTCCAAGAAAGATTGTAATTGTTATGTCTATGGCCACCTTTAAAGGCCCCCTGAGGGACCAAAAGCAAGAGATGAATTGACCCTAGGCAGGATTACAGCCACTTTTAATGTCATAAGTATGTACTTGTAATATACAATCTGTATACATTATGTACTACAAAAAAGAAGGAAACCAACCAATAACATTGCCAAACCACGCCATCAAAATTAAGGTGTAATGCAGATTTGCTAGTGGTGCATTAGTGCAAAAATCAGTGAGAAACCATTAGCGTGAAGGATCTACTTTCTCATTTTCCATTCCCTTTCCTCATGATGGCACCAAGAGGAAAAATCACTGTGAGCTCAGTCCGAAGCCGGACGAGCCATTGTTTCTGCATATTGTTTTAATTTAGTTGACACTTATAAAAATATCGTTATGCGTTTCCACAATTACAACCATTTTAGGACCACAGTTCAATGCATCAATTCTGAAGGTGTCAGAGGCAAGGATAAGTGTTTCCAGCTTTTCTCAGTTACTCTTGGTACAGGAACGATGAAGCTCTCAAACAACATTAAAATGAATGTAAAGAATGCAAGCCCCTCTCTGTCTAAGACATGATGACAATGGACAAGCAGCTTGTTAGTGTTTGCACAACTTACATGACACAGGATCGTTGTTGTATGAAGGGAAATTACATGTGACAACCCCATCTCTCTCACAATGGAGCCAATCTCACACGAGGTAGAGTCCTGCAGCGGATCGGGTACCTTCGGGTTACCCGCAAAAACCTGCGGTACCCTGTGGGTTGTTGGTAGAAGTTCCGGGTGCGGGTATAGATGGGGGTCGGCGCTTCTGCGGGTTTGCGGGTCACGCCGCTGATCTTCTCAATAGCGATTTTTACTCCTGTTTTCTGATCATGTCTACTTCCGATGATGTCACTTCCGGTTTACAATGCCAGCACTTCCTGATTCTTGATGGTCAGCGGGTCGCGGATAAGGTAATTGCGGGTCGGGTATCCGGTCCAAGCGGGTAAGAATGCGGGTTGCGGATTGCAGGTATGGGTCGGGTACGGGTTCCAAAAAATGGACCCACACAGGACTCTAATCTGAGGTTCCTTTTTCATGATGATACATGTTTTCCTTTCCACCTTTGGCCCTCATGACCTGTCAATTTATGAGCAGTACCCATCTATTACAATAATGGTAATTGCTCACAAGCCACTGGTTGGGGATCACTGGCACTGCTGTAGAGGAAGCAGATCCCGCAGTCCAGGCCGACCCCCCAAACAACCGTAGGGTCTGCTTCCTCTTTAGTTAGGCCACTGGTAACAGGTTTTGAGCTCAAAGACCTGCGACTATTAAATGTGTAAAAAAAAAACATGGTTTCCACCCATTTTTTTTCAACTTTGCACCCTGCCCTGCCCTTGACAAAAAAAAACCTTGTAGTCTGCTCCAGGTGAGAAATACAGTAAATGAGGAGAGGAAAAAACAACAGCAGCTGAAAGTATTTGCACATTCACACAAGGCCAAACATACATCATATGTGTATTTACTCAGTGTGTTAAATGGCTGCTGGGACTCTGGGATATTTAGTCAGCTGAAAGGAATAATGCATATTATTGCTCTCTGCAATTCATTGTTTGTTTTTAATGAATGCAAACGTAAAACTAAAGGCAATGTTAATCCTATGTGTAAAACTACTGAAACATACTGAGTAACTGGAATACTTTCATACCCCTAGGGAACTGAAAAATATTTTTTTTGTATTACTTAGTACAACGGATTTCTAAATAAATACATATGCAGAAACAGTTGTCTTGGAGATTCCAGTAACATTAGGCACTTGCTCATTATGTGGACACTAGAGGGCACTGTTAATTAGACTTCATGGATGAGACTCCCCGTGCAGAGTAACCCGTGCCAGTAGGGCTGATACTGACAACTTTCAGAATTAGATTTGTGCACGTTTGGTACCTACATCCATAAATCAGCCCCAATATGTTTCACTTAACAGTGACAAATAAAGTGACACCCTATATCCCCAAGGGTATGTTGTCTCTTTAAACGCAGAACATGTCCAGTAGGAGCCATTTCTATTGTAGGTAAGTTACCCTTTGCAATGAAGGACTTGCCATTGCACTGAAACGTTTCATTCAAACGTGAGTTGTTTTGTCTGCAGGGAAAATCACAGCCCGTGACTCTGATCTATTGTAACCTGTGCAAAACCTTTGTCTCCCAACAGACCAAGTAATATGTGCAAATGTGGAAAATGTCACACAAACACACAGTCTCATTCTCCTTAGCAATAAATCTGCTATTGTGCTGTACGGAGAAAGACAAATGTGCTGAGACATAATACAGGTATGGGATCTATTATCCCAATTCTTGTAATTTAAATCAGCATGCTTTAATGCTGCTTAAAGAATTGAAACACCCAATTGTTGAGCCACCAATATGGATTCATCCAGGGCTGAGGGCTCTATGTGGAGAATGGTATTCCTGTATTCCTGAGCACTCACTATAATATCTTTCTCGATAATAGATCCTGTGCAGACTATTAATAGTAGTCCAGGAGCAGCTTTCAGTTTTGCAGAAAGGGAAAAAGAAGAGGAAACCGACTGCACAAAGAACATTGATTTCTCTTAATAATTATATCTGGTTTCTATGGGGCCAATTCCCATTGAGCATTTTATTCCAGAGCTTGTTCCGACTATAGAATAAACCGCGGCAAATGCTACGATCAGTGCGGTTGAGCAGCATCCATTAACAAGAGGTTCTAAAGCTTAATAATGAAGTAGGCTAGAAATTCTGCACATTAGGGGGCAGATTTATCAAAGGTCGAGGTGAAATTTCGAATTCAAAAAATTTTAATTTCAAGCTAGTTTTTGTGTACTTTGACTAGGGAGTAGTCCAAATTCGATTTGAAAAAAATTTGAAAATTGAAATTTATCATGTACTGTCTCTTTACAAATTCGACTTCGACCATTAGCCAACTAAAACCTGCCGAATTGCTGTTTTAGCCAATGGGGGGGGACCTCCTAGAACTCATTTGGAGTCAATTGGTGGACTTTGAAAAATCAAAGTTTTTTTTGGGAAAAACTTTGATTCGAATTCGATCAAATGCGCTATTACTTCGATTTGTACGATACGAATGGACCTGTTAGATCGAAAACTGACCTATTCGGCCAAAAAAAAGAAACTTCGACTTAATTTCGGTTGGTCTTTTGAATTCGAATTTCAAAGTCTTTCAAATTCTTCGAAATTCCTGATGGCCAATTCTAAGCAACTTTTCAATTGCTCTTCATTATTTATTTTCTATAGTTTTTTTAATTATTTCCCTTCATCTTCTTTTTCCAGCTTTCAGATGGGGGTCACTGACCCCATCTACAAAACAAATGTGCTGTAAGGCTACAAATGTATTGTCATTGTTGCTTTTGATTAGTTACCCTTCTATTCAGGTCCTGTCCTATTCATATTCCAGTCTGTTATTCAAATCAATGCATGGTTGCTAGTATAATGTGGACCCTAGCGACCAGCTTGCTAAAATAAGCTAAAAAGATAAATAACTCAAAATCCTTAAATAATAAAAAATGAAAACCAATTGCAAATTGTCTCATTATATTACTGTCAACATCATACTAAAATTTAACACAAAGGTGAACAATAAAAATTATTTGGTCCTGTACCATCAAATCCTATGACAGATTTGACCTAATTTCTTTTCTTGATGATTACCAACAGCCTAACAAGAGTCAACATGGTATGAAGGATGGCTCTAGGCATGGATGGATGAAGGCCTGGATCATTACTGTTACAGGGCTGATCAACCTCTCTGATGTTGCAGTAACTTAAACATATAAAATACAACATTTCTAGCCATGTTCATAGTTGGGCTTTTAAGCAGTTGCCAGCAATTTTGTATGCAGTAACCAGTAGTGTCTCTAGGTATGTAGGTATGTGGTAGCAAATAGGATTGCCACCTTTTCCAGGAAAGAAATACCGGCCTTCCTATATATTTATCATTTCTCCCGATTATTATCAACCATCACTTTTACTGGCCAGGCCCGTAAAATACTGGCCAGGTGTCAACCCTAGTAGGAGATGATCCCTTTTTGGGGCAACTAAGTTTCCCTAAATCCTCATTACTGCCTATGTTTGGCACAAAGATAAATTTGCTGCAGAGATGAGTGTGCCCCTCTATATTGCATTTCCAAAGTGACGTCTTGCTATTTATGCTGTATATAACTTCAGTGGCTTCTAATCATTTGTGCAGCTACAATGATTTCGTGCATTTTTGGCTGGTAATCATATGACTGGTAAATACATCTCAAGTGTCCTACACCAGAAACTATAGTCTTGATTGGACCAGTTCTACGTTGAAGATCCCCCTAAGGAAAAACTGCTTTGTAGAGCCCCCAATAAGCTGTATTGCGTGTTGTAGTGTCGTACATATGCCTCTAGTGTCGTACATATGCCATTAGACAGTATTTGACTTCTTAACTTACCCCCTACCTCAATGTGAAGGTTGAGATATATTGACTCCAAGCAAAGCAGGATCTGGGCTCCCACTCTTAATACATCTGAAACAGAACAAATCACATGCCATTGTTTATTTACCTGGCAAGCATCATGGCACCCAGGCACAGGGGAAATACAACTTTCAGGTTTTAGCGTGACAAGGAGCGTGACAGTCTGTATCTGGTCATAATACAGTGTGTTTTTTTTGTCTAGGGGAACATGAATATAATTTTCTATGAGTAAATTACATGAGCTCGAACTGTGTTTTTACTGATAAGTTTTAATTGAATTGACCATTTATCTGGATGTTCATCCCCCAGTTTCCAGATACAATTAGCTTGGAGACATTCGTGTTTTCTAATCCCGGCTTTAATTTAATCACATGGATTGTTTGAAGGAGAAGCAAATCCTGTCCCTTCACTTAAGGTACAGACAATGGTACAGAGCAGCACAGCAGCATGGCACTAACACTGTATAACTGACACATACAGTACAGGCACTAACACTGTATAACTGGCACATACAGTACAGGCACTAACACTGTATAACTGGCACGTACAGAATAGGCACTAACACTCTAGAACTGGCACGTACAGTACAGGCACTAACACTGTATAACTGGCACATACAGTAAAGGCACTAACACTGTATAACTGGCACGTACAGTACAGGCACTAACACTGTATAACTGGCACGTACAGTACAGGCACTAACACTGTATAACTGGCACGTACAGTACAGGCACTAACACTGTATAACTGGCACATACAGAATAGGCACTAACACTGTATAACTGGCACGTACAGTACAGGCACTAACACTGTATAACTGGCACGTACAGTACAGGCACTAACACTGTATAACTGGCACATACAGTACAGGCACTAACACTGTATAACTGGCACGTACAGAATAGGCACTAACACTGTAGAACTGGCACGTACAGTACAGGCACTAACACTGTATAACTGGCACATACAGTACAGGCACTAACACTGTATAACTGGCACATACAGTACAGGCACTAACACTGTATAACTGGCACATACAGTACAGGCACTAACACTGTATAACTGGCACATACAGTACAGGCACTAACACTGTATAACTGGCACCATGTACAGTATAGGCACTAACACTGTATAACTGGCACATACAGTACAGACACTAACACTGTATAACTGGCACTAACACTCTATAACTGGCTCGTAGAGTATAGGTACTAAAACTGTATATCTGGCATTTACAGTATAGGCACTAACACTGTATAACTAGCACATACAGTACAAGCACTAACACTGTACAACTGGCACATACAGAATTGGCACTAACACTATAACTCTAACATATTGTACAGACAATGCTACAAAGCAATACAGCAGGGTAGCACTAAAAAAACAATTTATAACTAGCGCATACAGTACAGGCACTAACACTGTATAACTGCCACATAAAGGCACTAACACTGTATAACTGCCACATACAGGCACTGCCACAAAGCACCACAGCAGGATGTTACTAACACTAAATAACTTACTGTACTTACAGTACAGATAATGTCCCAGGGCAGCACAACAAGATGGCACTGGCACGTAGAGTATATACAAGAGCACAAGACAGTACAGTAGAGTGAGACTAAGCTGGCCATAGACGCAAATATCCGATCGTACGAATCATTGTACGATCGGACTTCCCCATCTCCCGACCTGCCACTAACCATTCCGATCAAATAAAGTACAAAAGAACAGATCTGCCGATATTCTGCCCCTGACAGCAATCGTACGAAAGTTATGTCCGACCAAAACTAGTGACAGTCTCCCTCTGAAAATCATACGATCGGCAATACACGCAGAGATATTATCCGCATGCTTATGAGGAAGTGGTTTGGTCCACGAAATGCGACAAGCATGTTAAGATTGTGCGCTCCATGATTTTAAAATATGTTTGAATAATAAACAAGTGTTTTTAGCCCCGCAAGTGCTTCGTGTCTTTGGCGATTTTCATTTGGAGATCATGATACGAGAATCGTTTTACATGTTGCAGCACAGCGCAAAGGCATCTGGAACAGTGAATGTTCCCTTGTTTTTGTTTCTCCCATATTACCCGCAGCCGACAGAAATCTTTTAACCTGTCCGACCGACCAAACAGCCGATCTCCGCCAAACAACCGATCTCCGCGGTCCGAAAATCGTACGAATCCTCGATTTGTATGATCGGATCTTTGTGTCTATGGCCAACTTCTTCTGTATAACTGGCACAGACACTGCCACAGAGCAGTACAGAAGGGTTGAAGGTTTGCAAAGCTGACACTTTGAATTTTTCTGGGTACCATCCGAAAAAGTGATCCTGTGTGTCTTGCCTAATATCACAGGGTATGTATCCCAATTTAACAGTACAGTATGTCATATTACGATACATACCCGTGATATTAGGCAAGACACACAGTAATATGTTCAGCACAGCTGTGCATTATTGTATGTGTACAGAACAGTGTTTGTGTGTACAGAATAGTGTGTGTGTACAGAATAGTGTGTGTACAGAATAATGTTTTTGTGTGTACAGAATTGTGTGTGCACAGAATAGTGTTTTTGTGTGTACAGAATTGTGTGTACAGAATTGTGTGTGTGTATAGAATAGTGTGTGTGCACAGAATAGTGTGTGTAATAGTGTGTGTATGTGTGTGTGTGTGTGTGTGAATAGTGTGTATGCCCCATGGGTAGTGTTCTAGTATAATAACTTGGGACCCAGTCTGTTAGGGAGATGCCTGTCTGTGAAGCCATTACATGACTGGACTGGAGGTGCAGAGAGTTGTGAATGATCTCCCTCAGTCCGCAGTTGGTTAGTCATGGGACGCTGTGCATCAGCTTTTAGGGCTCCTTTTAGAGCAACAGGGTTCCGGCGGCCTATAAATCACACAAGAAGTAGAATAGAAGAGACGCCCGGAAGCGCGCAGCCACGATTATGATCTGGAGAGGAGAGTGCACGCACCCCGCAGCTAGGACGTGTCGGGAGCGAGCAGACCGGTGAGTACGCGCGGCGCGGGTGCGTGCGCAGGAGACACGAGGAAACAGGAGGCGGAGAACAGAAGCTCCAGGTTTAGCTTTCCAGGCTACAGCAGCCCCGCAGCGATCCGAGGGCGCTTCTCTTACCCAGACTCCGCCTGCCCGTCACCTCCCCGGGGCTGGAGGGTCGCTGAAGGGCTAGAGCGTGGGCCGAGCGCTACTACCGCTATAGAGATGCTTGGCGGGGAAACTTCATTGGCTTCCTCCGACTTGTGCTGAGCTGGACAGCGGCGAGGGGTCGGGGAGAGGGACAGGTGTGCGGCTGCAGGTAAGAGACAATCCGTCTCCTTATATATAACCAGGCGCTGTTATAGGTACTGACACCCCGGGCACCTTGTAGCTCAGATCCACTCCAACACTTCTTTCTTTGCTCATTCAAACAAAATGTTCTTGGTTTTAAAGTTATTTCAAAATGTCATTCATCTTGTTCTGCTCCCTGCACTGCTGGTTCTCATTCCTGAAACAATGTAGCGCCAGTCAGCTGGGAGAGGACTGACTTCTGCTCGACTCAGAACCAGACATCAGAGACTCTTCTTTTAATGACACAACTTATAAACCATTATTTTTTTTTAATTAACATATATTTGAAAGGTGCTTAGAATTAGTTTTTCTTTCATTATGTAATTGTTTTCATATTTTATTATGTGGGGCTTATGAGTTATTTCGCTTTTTATTCAGCAGCTCTCCAGTTTGCAGTTTCAGCAGTCCGGTTGCTAGGGTCCAAATTACCCTAGCAACCATGCACAGATTTGAAAAAGAGACTGGAGAGGCCTGAATAGTAAGAAGAGTAATAGAAAGTAGCAGTAGCAATTAATTTGTAACCTTACGGAGCACTTGTTTTTTTTTATACAGGGTCAGTGACCCCCATTTGAAAGCTGGAAAGATTTAGAAGAAAAAGGCAAATTATTCAAAAACTATATATAAAAAAAAAAAAGGCCAATTGAAAAGTTGCTTGGACCTGGCCATTGTATAACATACCAAAAGTTATCTTAAAGGTGAACCAACCTATTAATAGAGACCAAAAAGGTCATTATTACATGGAGTACATAATGTTCATTCCTCAGGGTTTGATTAGCCAGTGACTGAGATTTGCAATTTTTCAATTGCTTTAAATTTTTCATTTATCATTTTTTCAAAATCTAAGTTTAATGTCCCTGTCTCAGGGCAGCTCAGTAATTGCAGATTCTGAACGGTTACAATTTTTACTCTGGAGTATTAGCAACCATTGTATCAATTCTAAAGCCAAGGCCAGACGTGGCGTTTTTACTTTGCGTTTTAAAAAAGTTCAGTCGGGGGTAAATACGCATAAACTGCACTACCACTGAAATTAATGGAAAACCCACTATGGCATTTCTCACAGGGAGAAGAAATCTGCCCGGGAGCGCCAGTATTGACATTTTTCAGCAGAAACGCCAAAACGTCAAGAAACTAGCATATCAAACTTTGCGTAAATACGCGGCGTATTTTAAATATGGCGTCCAAATTTTTGTGAGATAAATGACACATATACGTTTTTACAGCCTATTAGGCCGGTGACGTAATTACGTTGCGTATTGACGATAATTCCTTCTCCATTTTGCATGTAAATAGCTTTTTTATTTTCTATTTCTAGCCAGCGGAATTATAGGGAACAAGGACAATCGTTGCGTGTGGTTTCAGTGGAGTATTTACGCTCGTCCATGCATTTTTAAAAACGCAAAGCAAAAACGCCATGTGTGATCTGCCCTAACAGCTGCCTTTAATGATACTCTGCTCAGAAGGGGCGAAGATAAGAAATGTATCGATTTAGAACAGTTTACAGGGTCGGCGACCCAACCCCCTCCTAGAGCAGCTTTAAAAGGTGAAAAATAAAACTTTACACTTCAATATTAGAAAAACTATCTCACGTAGAAAATAGAAAGTAATTGGGAAAAATCTTTATTTCTGGTGAACTATCTGAAAAAAGTGTTGACATTTGAACAACCCCTAAAATCTGTTACACAGCAACTTTTGCAATCTTATATAGAATGTTGTATGAAATATTTGTAATTTTTGTATATTAATATTTTTTTTTGCAAGCAGAGCATCCTACCGTTTTCTTTAATGTATCCTCTACTCTTGTCTATTCAAGAGTCCCATTGTTTGTTTGATGGTAGGGATGCACCGAATCTAGGATTCGTTTTGGGAATTGGCCAGGATTCGGCCTTTTTCCGCAGGATTCGGCCTAATTCTTCTGCCCAGCCGAACTGAATCCGAACCCTAATTTGTATATGCAAATTAGGGGTGGGAAGGGAAATTGCGTGACTTTTAGTCACAAAACAGGTAAGTAAAAAAATGTTTTCCCCTTTCCACCCCTAATTTGCATATGCAAATTAGGATTCAGGTTTGGTATTCGTCAAAATCATTCGCAAAGGATTCGGGGGTTCGGCTGAATCCAAAATAGAGGATTCGGTGCATCCCTATTTGAAGTCATTACAGGCATGGGATCTGTTATCCGGAAACCCAGTATCCAGAAATCTCGAAATTACAGAAAGGCCCTCTCCCATAGAATCCATTTTATTCAAATTCTAAAAAATGATTTCCTTTTTCTCTGTAATAATAAAACAGTCGCTTGTACTTGATCCCAACTAAGATATAATTAATCCTTATTGGAAGCAAAACCAGTTTATTTAATGTTTACATGATTTTCTAGAAGACTTAAGCTATGAAGATCCAAATGATGGTAATATCCTATACTGTATCTGGAAAACCTCAAGCATTCTGGATAACAGGTCCCATACCTGTACTGATCTGGTAGTGGTGGATGCCCAATTTCTTGTGCTTTATGGATATCTGTTCTGTATGTTGTTAGGTGATGGATCACTTGTTGTGTTCACGCTCACTTTGGATACGGTGGCAGTGAATATCACACATGACCCTGTAAGATGACACTTCCCTTATTACGTATCGGTGGTTACAAAGTGTTTTTATTCAGCTTTCAGCATGTGCACAACAACAGAACACAATACGTTGTTTGGACAGACCCTGTGTCCTTGTGTTGCAGTCACCAAACAAAGCACATAGTTGTATGTTTATGTAAAATGTAAGTTATTGTAGCAGATAAAAACAGACATTGTATCATGGTGTAGCAGGATGGAATTTGCCCTTGTCATACCCATTAGGGCTCATGATAGCATTACAGATGGCTACTTAGTTTAGACCTGTCTGGGCTGGCTATCAATAGGCAAATGCAGCAGGCTGGGGACTGTAGATAACGCCTATAAAAGCTTCGCTGGAAGGAATAGGACTCGTGTATGGTGAGAACTGTCATTAATGTTACCTTTTTTATTGGAGTCAATACTCTCCTCTCTATAGACTTATTATTATCATTATTATATAGACTTATAATAGATTTAATGGAGCGATTTATACATATTTGTAATCCTTTCCTATTGGTTTATGTTTCCTGTTTGTTTCTCAAAGGTTTCATAAGACAACTCAGGAAATTACAGAAACATTAGCAGCTTCTACTGGGGCTAATGAAATCACAGGCATACTCATCCCGGCTTTTAGTCAGGGGCAGATTAATGCACAGGCTATAGCTTAGGGCAGGGGTCCCCAAAAATCTTCACCCATGCGCAACATTCAGATTTAAAAAGAGTTGGGGAGCAACACAAGCACGAAAAATGTTTCTGGGTGGCCAAACAAGAGCTGTGATTGGCTATTGGTAGCCCCTTTGTGGACTGACAGCCTACAGGAGGTTCTGTTTGGCAGTACATCTGGTTTTTATGCAACCAAATCTTATCTCCAAGCCTGGAATTCAAAAATAAGCACCTGCTTTGAGGCCACTGAGAGCAACATCCAAGGGGTTGGGGATCATTGGCTTAGGGGCCCATTTCTATTATTTTTCTTTTAATGTTTATATTAATTTGCACTGCTGGGTCAGGATACATGCAGATCCAGTGACATCACTGGCGCTTGCCAAACCTGACCCATCGTAGAGAGGTTGGGTGCACCGGACCCAACGGTAGCCTAGAAGGGGACCCTGTGTGGATGTGACCTAGGGCCCCACATGTCATTAATGAGATACTGACACCAGAAATTAACATTGTCATAACATTGTCTTTGCTTGCTATATATAATTTTAATAGTATTTGCCCAATGCTTTTACATTATCTATCTGATCCCCCATGTTCTTCTGTAAGGGGGCTGCCATATTTGTGCCGCAGTAGTCCGCATTAGAAACTCTTGACAGGTTGAGAAGGGACAGTCAGGTTGTCAAAACAGACTCACCATGTCAACATGACTTACAGGTAACTTTTAATGCACATTTTTATTTTGAAGAGTAGTTTTTTAGTGTCGGTATCACTTTAAGGGTGGTGGCGAATGGGGAGATTAGTCGCCTGTGATTAGTTGCTCACAGTAGTGAAGATTTATCTCCCTGAAATGCCTTCCCAACGGCAAGAATGCGAATTGCCAGCGAGATAACAATATGCATCACTTCAGATCTCTAAAGTCGCCCAAAGTTGCCTCACAAGGAAACTTTGGGCAACTTTGGATTTTTTTTTATCTCAAGCAACTAAATCTCCCCGTGTACTAAATCTCCCCACCCTAATCCACCATTGGTTTTAGTAGCCCATATAAACCAGTCGTAGGTAGCATTTACTGGTTTGCTGTTTGAAGTCTAGATGGGAGGTGCTCTTCCCTTATTGCCTGGGGAAGAAATATATGTTGGCTGGAATGTGTTACTGTACATTGCAAGTCATGCAAGCTACAATAGTTGCATACATGGTATAGGTATGTCCCTTTAAATCAAAGTGATTCTCCACCTGTCCTTGAGCTACAATTTCCAGCTCCCACTGTTAAGGACAGATTTGGGAGATTAGTCGCCCGGGGACAAATCTGCTCTTCTTCGGGCGACTAATCTCCACGAACTGCCTTCCCCTACCTTCCCGCTGGCTAGAATGTAAATCGTCGGCGATTTACATTCTAGCTGGCGGGAAGGCAGTTCGGGAAGATTAGTTGCCCTGAAGGAGAGGATCAGACAACTAATCTCCCTGAACCTGATCGCGTGTCTCTGCCCTAAGGGTTGCTGGGAGTTATTTTTAAACATCTTCCGTCAATCACATGAATAAACTAAGAGTAAAAAAGGATTGTTTCTTTAATCAAATATTCAGCTATGGGATCCGTTATCTGGAAAAAACCTGTTATTCACAAAGCTCCAAATTAGGTGATGACCATCAAATAATTGCAATTTTTTCTTTTTGTCTGTAATAATAAAACAGAACCTTGTACTTGATCCAAACTAAGGTATAATTAATCCTTATTGGAAGTAAACCAATCCAGTTGTAGTTATTTAATGTTTAATATAATATTGAGTAGGATTAATGTATGGAGATCCAAATTAGGAAAAGCCACAACAGTAGAGCAATGCACAAACAGTTAAAATTGCTTCCTTGTCGTTATTTTGGGTTTAAACAATATATATCTTGACTGATAAATGTTCTTGATTTAAATACAACAATAAGGATGTTGTTTCTGTGTAATGTATTTAGGTTACATTTTCCTTCGGGCTTGTAACTCGCACCCTTAAAATACAGTTGGCCATGAAAGAAAAAGGTAACTAAATGCAGGCCTCCTATTGGTGATGGGTCAGCACCATTGCCTTAGGCTATATACGTGTGATTGTAAATCCTAACCAGGTGTCTCAGTGCTTATATATTTGTACTGTAGTCAGGATGTGACAGTCATGCATTGCTTTCATGTGTTTTACTTTTACAAGCATTTATTTTTCCTTAATTCTCCCGGGCCTTGCTCTTGGAAACGATTCTGGTTTCATAGGTCAAATCCAGGCCCAAAGGCATATTGTTTAATGTATAGAAGTTCTACAAAACACATAGAGGCCTATTTATCAAAGTTCGAATTTATCTCATTATTTTCTGAAAACGACTCCGACCAAATCCACACAGGTTTTTTTCTTATTTTTTATCGATACATTTTCTCAAAAAAAACGAAAAAAATTGTGAAAAAAACCAATCGTACGAATTTTTGGATTTTCCATCCGAAAACTCAAATTTTTTTCAGATTTTTGCCCGAAAATCACGAAATCTTCGGATTATTGCAGTGCAGATTAAGATATCTTCGGTACTTCTCCCGGTGACTTATATGCAACGGATTCTGACATTTTCCATCCTCTGGGTTTAATAAATCTTGAAAATTTTAGTTTTTTTTCCCCAGTAAAAATTCGGATTTTATAGTGAAAAAACACAAATTTTTCTGATTTTTGGCATTCAGACTTTAATAATAATAACCCCCATAGTCTGCCCTTGTGTCTTCGTTTCTAGCTATTCTAGCTGCACAAATTACTGTAAAACTAAATAGCCGACTGGTTGCTATAGATGACTAGGACAGATGTTTTGCATGAAAATGCTATGCACTTCCAAAGCAAAAAATTTATTTTATTCCAATGCCATTGTTTAAATGTTCATTGCATGGACCACATTTTTAGATGCAACTTGCAGGCCTCCATTTTCACTTTGGAGAGATGTGTGTCCTTTGTATTCAGAGCCAGGGTGACACTGGAGTTCCGGCAGATGCAGCATGCGGCCATTGTGTTCTGATTAGAGCAGACTGACAGTTGCATTGCTCAGTGGACCGTCGTGGCAGTCCGATGTATTGTGCATCCACATTCTTAACCCATTGAACAAGTGTTGTTGCACATTTCTTCTCGCCAATTTATTATTGGCCAAGTTTAAAACCAAACTCCGGGACTGAAGAAACACAAAAGTAGGGTGGATGCCTTCCCTCAGTGAGGTCTGCTCAGGCGCAACCAACTTGCTGCTGCTGTTGTCATGAATTGTCGGCTATAAACAGGGCCCTGTCTGTAAATATCAGCTGCTGTTGGCTATTTCAAGTAGAACTTGTCAATTGGAACAAGGCTGCTTTTGTGCGCTGCTAATATTTGCTCCCTGTCTATAAAAGACAAGCGGCTGCAGGCTGGAGACAGTCATTCGTGTTTTTTTTTGTTCAATTGACTTTGTTGCACATGGATCTTCATGAAAAGCAACAATTATTGTTTCATCTTCAGGGAGTTGTGGGGGGGATGGATTTATAGCACTCCGTGCAAGCCGTGTTCTGACTAAGTCGACAATTTCCACTTAATTATATAGTGTTGCCTGCTCAAATATTTTAATTTTGCCACTGTTTTGTGTGATTTGTAGCCGTCTTTGAACCTGGCCTCCTGCAACAAAGTAGTTAAAACATACCTTTACTGAACTTGAGGCATGTAGTAGTGTGTGTGCTTCATGTCTGCAGGCTGGGTGAGAGCAATTTATGGGCAAGGCTATTTCTAAGGTCACTTAAAGGAGAACTAAAATTTAAAGGGATACTGTCATGGGAAAAAAATGAATCCAAATGAATCAGTTAATAGTGCTGCTCCAGCAGAATTCTGCGCTGAAATCCATTTCTCAAAAGAGCAAACAGATTTTTTTATATTCAATTTTGAAATCTGACATGGTGCTAGACATATTGTCAATTTCACAGCTGCCCCAAGTCATGTGACTTGTGCTCTGATAAACTTCAATCACTCTTTACTGCTGTACTGCAAGTTGGAGTGATATCACCCCCTCCCCTTTCCCCCCCAGCAGCCAAACAAAAGAACAGTGGGAAGGTAACCAGATAACAGCTCCCCTAATTCAAGATAACAGCTGCTTGGTAGATCTAAGAACAACACTCAATAGTAAAAACCCAGGTCCCACTGAGACACATTCAGTTACATTGAGAAGGAAAAACACCAGCCTGCCAGAAATTATTTCTCTCTTAAAGTGCAGGCACAGGTCACATGATCTGGGGCAGCTGGGAAATTGGCAAAATGTCTAGCCCCATGTCAGATTTCAAAATTGAATATAAAAAAATCTGTTTGCTCTTTTGAGAAATGGATTTCAGTGCAGAATTCTGCTGGAGTAGCACTATTAACTGATGTGTTTTGAAAAAAACATGTTTTCCGATGACAGGATCCCTTTAACTAAAGAAGCCGCTAGAAATGTTGTACATTATGTTTTGGGCTTCTGTACCAGCCTAAGGCAACCACAGGCCTTTAGCAGTAAAGATCTGTGTCTCCAAAGATGCCACAGTAGCTCTTCTTTTCTGCCAATTCACTGCACATGCTCTGTGCTGCTGTCACTTACTGAGCTTAGGGACCCACTCACAATATACAGTACAGTACAGTAGAATAGAAATGTCACAATATAAGGCTGATTAGTAATTAATACAGATAATTACTACATGGCAGCACAGAAACCAGAGCAATTAGCATCACAATTTAATAATCAGTCCTGTAGCATCAGTTTATATTACAGACCAACCTCATTTTCTGCTTAATAATCCAGAATTCAGCCTTTTTCAGAATAATTCGGTTTTGGCCGAATCCACGTGCCTAGCAGAACAGAATCCAAAAAATCACGTGACTTTTTATCACACACACTAGGAAGTCATTAATTTTTTAGCTGCGTGATGTGTGGGATGTTCTCTTTTTCCCCAATTTACATATGCAAATTAGGGTTCGGATTCAGTTCGGTATTCGTCTGAATCTTTCACAAAAGATTTGGGATTCGGCTGAATTCTAAAATAGTGGATTCAGTGCATCGCTAGTGCAGATATGGGACCTGTTAACCAGAATGCCCGGGACCTGGGGTTTTCCGGATAAGGAGTCTTTCCATTATTTGGATCTCTGTATTTTAAGTTTACTAAAATGTCATTTAAACCTCAAATAAATCCAAAAGGATTGTTTTGCCTTTGATAAGGTTTAATGATATCTTTGTTGGAATCAAGTACAAGGTACTGTTTTATCAATACAGAGAAAAAGGAAATCATTTTTAAACATTTAAATTATTTGTTAAAAATGCAGTCTATATGGGAGATGGCCTTCCCATAATTCGGAGCTTTCTGTATAAAAGATTTTCAAACAGAAGTATATATGTAATGTGGCCTATCCGCTGCTGTTGAATGGCCACTGCTATGGCTCCGAGCTCCACAGTAACATCTCGATCTTCCTGGTGTTTACAGTTAAGGTGTGACAAAGGAACAAGTGTTTTCATACAGTTCATTGTGCCGCTACACACAGGATGTGGCCATGTATCCACTACGTCTGTCAGATTCACTGTACCACAACAATGCATGCACTATTACATTCTGTATTGCAACTATTTCACTCATTCTGTGCTATTTTTTTGCTGGAGTTTGCACCAAGAACTCGTGTATTTTAAGTTACAGCCTACCCACTTTTCTGGTTTATGATGGTGTCATTGTGATGACTGCATGCATTGGTAACCCCTGTTTTCTGGCTGATGGGAAACCTCTTCATAGTACCACAACGGGAAGGAAAGAGCTTTTAGCGTGATGGGGTTTGGCAGAAACTGACATAAAGTGTCCTGCAGTGCTATGCAAAGTCTTTGGCTCAATTTTTTAGGTGACCATTGAAGGCCACTTGCTGAGTGCCACTGCCTGCAGTGCTATGCCAAGTCTTTGGCCCATGATTGTCAGCTGAAAGCACACATTTTTAAGGAGACAGTTGAAGGCCAAGTGCCACTTGCTAAATGCCCACTGCCTGCAGTGCTATGCCAAGTCTTTGGTCCAATTTATTAGGTGACGGCTGAAGGCCAAGTGCCACTTGCTGAATGCCCACTGCCTGCAGTGCTATACCAAGTCTTTGGTCCAGTTTTTTAGGTGACCGTTGAAGGCCAAGTGCCACTTGCTGAATGTCCACTGCTTGCAGTGCTATGCCAAGACTTTGGCCCATGATTTTCAGCGGAAAACACACATTTTTTATATGCGATAGTTGAAACTTCGGGCGATTCCGGAAGACGAAGCACTGTGTGTGCTTTAGTGCATGCGACTTTTCATTATAGCGGACAGGAAGACACGCAAAGGCAGTTCGGGGAGATTGTCTCCCAGAAGAAGAGGCGATTCGTCGACAGGCGACAAAATCTCCCTGAATCTGCTCATGTGGACTGACCCTTTAAATAAAACAGGGATTGTTTGTCCATATATTAAATGTTTCAATGTTAATATAATGATAATGGGTTGAGTGCAGAGGACTCTTGTATTTGTCTGTGAATTTTGTGGTCACAACCTCATTGCATCCCTGCTTAATGTTTTTAAAAATAATTGGTGAGCACAACTTTCCCTTTGTTGTAATCTTCAAGTTTTAATGACATTTCTGGTTCAAGGCTGTTGGCAAACCAATTGAGTGAGGTTCATTAAAAGGGGAAAACGTACATTATATTTGCCTTCAGGCAATTTGTCGTCTTTGGCAACAGTGAGCTGCAAAATGTTCCCTTGTAAAGTGCTGGTTGTTTGGCTAGATTGATCATTTGCTTATGAAAGTGAAAGTCTTCTCCATCCGTCTGTGTTGTTTGTCATCTCCAGCGTTGTTTAGGAAGTTGCCTTCATGTGAGAGGACCGTGCCTGCAATCGGCTCCTAGTTTTTGGGTTTCCTTTTTTTTGAATCAGTGTGTTGGGGGCCAGGAGTGGTTTGAGTGACTTCAATATTTACTTCTGTGTGTTTGGGGGAAGTAATATCAGCCGTAAGTTACCCAGGGTAAGCCTGAAAGGTTAATCCCTCCCTGGGATCACATTACCGTTCATTACCAATGTGCAAGTCTGCTCCAATGTGTTACATTTCCTCGTGATGAATAAGGTGCAATTTAAAAGCCGAGTGTTCGCTGCTTTGGTACAAGTTTCTGTGGAATTCCCAGTATTGCATTGCTTGTGTTATATACTGTATCCAGTGAAATGGGATTTGCCAAAGCATCTCCATGTTTATACTCCCAAAACGTACTTGATTGGGCTCATATTTGTGCAATGCTTATCAGCGAGAGGAGAAATTTCACGATAAATAAGAGGTAAATTGCCGCAGGCAGGAATGAATTGAGTTCTGGTATTTCCGGCCTTTTGCCTCACACTGCTTAAAGGAACACTAATACCAGAAAATGGAATTGTTAAAATATTACGTACTGTTGCCCTGCATTGGTACAACTGGTGTGTTTTGCTTTTTTAAACACTACTTTAGTTTATATAAACAAGCTGCTGTGTAGCCATGGGGGCAGCTATTCAAAGCATAGGTTACATAGAAGATAACAGATCCACGATGTAGAAGCCCATTGTATTCAAATTACAGAGCTTATCCGTTATCTATGAAAGGTGTTGTTCACCGTTTAAATTAACATTAAGGGTAAGTCCACACAGGGCGTTTTGGGGAGATTTGGTTGCCTGGCCCCGAAAGGGCGACTTCGGAAAACGAACCACCGCGTATGATTAGCGACAGCAGTTTTTCATTTTAGCCGGTGCAGAGTCAGGGAAGGCATTTGGGGAGATTGGTCGCCACAAAAACAAGGGGATTAGTCGCCAGGCATCCAAATCTCCCCCAAAATGCCCTGTGTGGCTTGACTCTTAGGTCAGAGACACACATGGAGATTTGGGGAGATTTAGTCGCCCGGCGACAAATTCCCTCTTGTTCGGGCGACTAATTTCAGTGAACTGCTTGTATTTGTCTATGTGAATCTTCAAGTTTTAATGACATTTCATCGAAAGTTTACTAGTGCTTGCTATATTTTAATTACTTTAAAAAACCTACGTTTTTTTTTTTTTTGGCGTTCTTGTTCTGTAATGTATCATCTGCCCTCTGGTTTAAAGTGCAGCATGATTCTTTGTATATGTGCTGTGTATAAGTAGCACAATATTTATTTTCTGTCTGTGTGCTGTTTGGATGGGTGTGGGCGTATGTCTGCTTAGGGAAAGTGTTATTATGCCTTTGGAGATTTTTACAGCAGGTGAGATAAGACTTCTATCAGTTGAGATTCAGGGCCTGCTACTTGTCACTTTCCATAATCCATCTCGGTTGCTTCCCAAACCTTCCAGTTCCAGCCTGTTGGTCACTTGGGCACCTGGTTGACGGGCACCTGGTTGGGGCCCCACTGAAAAGACCGAAGGCCTGCGCTTATAGAACTACATCCCTGATCGGGCAGGTTAAAAATTCTTGACTGATCGCTGCCACATATGTGCGTTTATGCGGCCCTGCGATCCGCCTGCCCGTATCGCATGCAATATGATCCGATCGTCAGCCCGATATTGCCCAACTCAATGTGGGCATATCGTGGAGAGATCCACTTGTTTGGCCTTTGTCTATGGCCACCTTTAGGGGCATATTTATTAAAAGGAGAGCTCACCAGTGGCAAATTCTACTGCACTCTGTTTAAAGAAACCGTAACACCGATAAATAAGCTGCTGTGTAGCAATGGGGGCAGCCATTCAGTCTGAAAAAAGGAGGAAAAGCACAGGCTAAATCATAATTACTGAAAAGTTCCCATCGTAGTCTACAGAGCTTATCTGCTATGTAAACCTGAGCCTTTTTCTACTTTGAATGGCGGCCCCCATTGCTACACGCAGCTTGTTTATATGAACTATAGAAGTCTTTATGAAGCAAACACACCAGTTTTACCAGTGCAGGGTACATTATAAATGAATTGCTTTAAAAAAAAAAAAACCTTTTAATTCTCTGGTGTTGCAGTTCCTTTAATTGTATCAGATTTTCAGGGACAAGGCAGATTTTGCCCTTTGAGAAATATGACCCTAAAAATTCCATGCAAGTCAGTAGAAAGTGGTGGAATTTGCCTGTGTCGTGTCACCTAAATTTTGACTAGCATTTTACAATTTAAGTTAATCTTTTACAGTTGGAGAAAAAGCAGCCCAGTCTGTTGCGTTGGGTGGAAGCTGCAGCTCCTTTCAAAGGTGACTCTAACTGCCCAGTTACTTGAGAAAGGAAGGGACAAGTAAATATGTTTGAATTGCTTTGGAAACCAGATGAATCGTCATGCACTCAAGGCCAGGTTTTTAGTTATCACGCAAAAATGTGGAAGAGGGCACTTTGTTGGGAATTCAGTTGCATGTGGCGATGCATGTTGTCTGCAATGCAAAGGTGTTTTTTTTTTTTTTGGACATATACTTGTGCACGTAAGGGAGACTTCACATTGGTGATAATTTTTGGCATGTCATTTCCCTTGATCTAGTTTTAAGAATCACACACCCAGTGAAATATACGGTATGTAATCAATTTAAGGCAGCCATCTTTGGTTTTCAGCATGGGCAGAATTTCTGAACTAAGACCACTTTTCTCTTAATGCTAGGGATGCACCGAAATTCCGTATTTGGCCTTTTGCAGCAGGATTTGTGCCTGGCTGAACCAAATCCTTAAAATTGTGTGACTTTTTGTCACCCACACAAGGAAATTTAGATTGTTTTTTTCAGTGCACGCAATTCTTTTCAATAATCCCTTTTAGGGTAGGACTCCTCTGGCGATTTCGGCGTGATCCGACACGCTGCGCAAAAACGCAGGCGTCATGTTGGATGCGACGGAAATAAGGTAAGATATGGAAATGTCGGATGAAGTCGCAGCGTTGATCCGACACAGCACAACTGTTGGATGCAGACACAGCATGCAGCATCTGCATCCGACAGTCGTGTTGTGTCGGATCAAGGCTGCAACACCATCCCACATTGCTATTACTTACCTTATTTTCGTTGCATCCGACTTGACGCCTGTGTTCTTGCGCAGCGTGTCGGATCTCGCCGAAATCGCCCCTGGAGTCATAACCTTAATTATTTCTTATTACTGCTACTTAATGATGACTTCTGTTTGTTTTTTTGGGGGGTGGTTCTGTTCAATGGTCAACTTTTAGCTGACAATCATGTTGAAAAGACCCCCGTAGGGCTGATCTGACTTTTCTATTCAAAGAGGACGTTTATTAGTGTAGTAAAGAAAAGAAAAAAAGACCTAATAAATGTTAACATTTATTAGGTATAGATAGATGTTACAATTCTGATCTTTCCAGGAAAGATTGTTCATTTCAATACACACGTGTAGAGCTGAATCGTTAGATATACAGGTAGAAACCATAGAATTCTCTGACAATTCAGCACTAACAATGGCCGAGGTTCTGGGTGCCTTCAAAAGCGGGCAATGAAAATTAACTGGCCGGCCCGATCGATGAGACGACCGATATCGAAGTCTTCTGCCAATATTAGTCGGTTCGTCTCCCACCATACACGCAACAAATATCATACGATAATTTGTTTCATACAAATTTATTGGATCGTCTATTAGGGATTTCAGGGCATTTTTATGACAGATGCTAGACTGAAGTTAAACAAAGTTAAAATCTGTGACCCTTAGGCCAGATGGAACTGTGAATAACAGTAAATTAAATGATGATAAAGGCCAAAAACACTCTTGAAAAGGCAAATTCACAATACAAACCACATGGGAGAACTCAAACTAATCCAGTAGGGATAACAGAAAATTATTAATTACCCTTCCAATGCAAACAAATAGGAGCCATAAATATCCTACTTGGAAGAGCTGCCTTGGAGAAGGCAAAACTGTCATACAATTTGTTTGTTATGCTTGTAAGAATGATATTGGCAAGAAATAATCATACATCTTCATGGGATTATAAATTTGCAGATGGATTTTCATGGTGAATCACCGAGTACATATCGGTATAGAACATAGCATGTCCTGCTTATATCACAGGCTTAAAAATCAAGAGTTCTGGATATGGGTGAACAAGCAATTTGCTGCCAGAACCAGCACAGTGTTTAAAAAATACTAATAAACCATGTATGTCGAGCCCATAATGAAGTTCAAAATAAAATCCAAGGCACCACACCTTGTATTTTAGGCAATTTGATTTTAAGTAATAGTCCAAGGGAATTCCACCATTCACTCCAGTTCATGAGTGTATGTAACAATTAGAAAATAAAAGTATTTGGTGGGTTTTTCCCAAAGAAATCAAAGGCAAAAAGTGTATTAAAAATGTAAAGCCATTTATTAGGTCAAAAAAAGGTTCTGGCCTAACACGTTTCGTGCCTGATAACATTATTTTATTAAAACGGAGTCTATGGGAGATGGTCATCCTGGAATTTTGAGCTTTCTGGTTGCTAAGTTTCTGGATAACGGACCCCATAGTGTAGGTTACATCCTATTTATTACTAAAAGCTAAGTTGTTACTGTATTCTACAGTGTTCTATCTTAAAATATTGCTGTTTTGGGGCCAGAATTCCATGAATAAATCCTGTGGCTTTAAGCTTTTCCTTCAGTAGGGCCTGTTTCAGTGATGTGGCTTCAAGATCCTCACTTAGGCCTTTTTGTCAGCTATTTGAAGTGCTCCTAAGGTGTTTTCCTTTGACCAATCGTGCAGTCTCTTTTCAGAGGTTAAACTATAAGTAATTGCATGGGGTGCATGTTCCCCATTTAAAGGAGAAGGAAAGTAATTTAGCACTTGGGGGTGCCAAATGTTAGGCACCCCCAAGTGAATGTATTTACTTACCTAAAACCCCGGGCCAGTGCTCCTATCAGCAGAAAACTGCTTCAAATTTCCCGGGACAGACGCATCCACAGTAGAATGAAAAAGCCAACTTTTTAGTTAAAGTTTGGCCTTTCACTCTCGAGAGTAAGAAGTAAGAAGAAGCCAGAAGAGGATCGCTCCGTGGTGCTCACTGGAATAACCCCGGGCCTGTGCAGTTTTCTGCTGATAGGAGCACCAGCCCGGGCTTTCAGGTAAGCAAATACATTCTCTTGGGGGTGCCTATTACATTTGGCACCCCCAAGTGCTAAACGACTTTCTTTCTTCTTTAGTGCAGCCAACTAATTTTGGCCACCAAGCCAGTAATCAGATCCCATAGGAGACCCATGCAGGGCTGTGAGGGCCACACTGATGAACTGATGTAGTCTTCAGCTCAAGCCCACCATGTCCTGCTAAACCAAATTTGACCCTAGCAGCTATATTGCCGATAAAATTCCAATCTGGAAAAATACTCAACAAAAAGTTAGATTTAAAGACCACAAGAAATAAAAAAAAAAAAAAAAATGAACCAAGGCAAAGTGCAATTTGGCTCAGAATACCACTGTCTGCATCATAATAAAAGTTATTAAATAGTTGGGACTACCCCTTTTAAGCAATATTCCAACTATAGTGCTCACTGGATTGTGCTATGTAAAGCCTAATCACAAGAATATGCACAATAAATTGATTTACCTCTCATTTTCTAATGGTCTGATGGGTTGGTAAATCCCTTTTCTGAACGACTTTACTGATGGGTCAGACATTTCCTAGGGTGATGTATCTACATGGTCAAAGCTAATTATAATAATTTGATTGTTCTCCTTCATGCTCATTCAGCACAGGCCAGGCCTTGTTGTATTGTTCTGTTGTAGAAAGTATGTATGACCTTAGAATTCCATAAATCTATGTCGCATAGATCTCGCTCCTTTATACATTATATGAGAATTGTTTCAGTAAAGCTTATTAGTTATATCCACTGAGCCAAGGGCGTCTGCCAGTTTGCTATACACAACCTCTGGTTGTTGCATTATGAATTAATGTCTTGTTTTTCCATGTTTGATATCTTACGGCTGGTCTAATAAACTAGTGATATGCCTTTAGGGTTGAGTATTAGTTTTGCCTTTAAAGGGGTGGCTCACTTTTAAGTTAACTTTTAGTACGTTATAGAATGACTGATTCTAAGCAAAATTTCATTTTTTGTATATATTTGCCTTCTGCTTCTGACTCTTTTCTGCTTTCAAAGGGGGGTCACTGACCCCATCTAAAAAACAAACGCTCTGTAAGGCTACAAATGTATTGTTATTGCTACTTTTTATTACTCATCTTTCTATTAAACAAAAACTATACCCCCCAAACAATGTAGGTCTCTATAAAAAGATATTGCATAAAACAGCTCATATGTAAAACCCTGCTTCATGTAAATAAACCATTTTCATAATAATATACTTTTTTAGTAGTATGTGCTATTGAGTAATCCTAAATAGAAAATAAGGGCCGGCCCCTGGGATCATACGATTCACGGTGCACACAAACATACCAAACAAACCATACTTGTTAGGTCACATGAGCCAATTAACAGACAGTTCTGTCTTTTGCTTCCACACTTCTTCCTGTTACAGTTAAGGTGGTTATACACTATAAGATCCGCTCGTTTGGCAACATCGCCAAATGAGCGGATCTTTTCCCCCAATATGCCACTAACGGCAGGGCTATATCCGGGGTAATCTGAATGATCGGATTACGACGAGCTCAATGGGCTCCGATGGGTCGGTCGGGAGAAAAATCTAACCTTTCATGTCCAGATATCGATTGGAAAGACCCGTCGGAAGCCTCCATACACGGGCAGATTAGCTGTCAAATTGGTCTAAACTACCAATATCGGCAGCATTATCTGCCCGAGTATGGCCACCTTTAGAGTTAAATTATTTATGGTCCGGTGATCTCTGAGGCAGCACACAGACCATCACAAAATGGTGGCTCAAGGCAAGAGATGTAAAAGGGCAGTTTTTACTTAAATATATATACCAGTTTGGTAAGATTCTTTTATATGTCACTTAATTTGATATAATCTGTTGCTTAAGTATTCATTTTGGGGGTATAGTTTTTCCTCTCTGGGGTAAGAACTACCTAAATCTGCCTACTAGGTGTAATAGGTGAGTTAGTACCCCTATAACAAACTAGAACACTATTACGCTCTATAATGTTCTATGCAAAAAAGCTGGCAATTATAAAATTGATGAGTTCCAACGCTCCACTCCAACAGTGGATTGACTTAATAAATGTTACCCTGCCCCTAATCAAGCTGACCTATAATGCTCGGGAAACTCCTGACAAGTTTGAGGTTTGAGAAAATATGGAATCCATGTTGGATGCCAACCCCCCAAGTGTCGTTACCAGTAGTGATGTGGGGGCTGGCCTCATACCCACGGGACTCGCGGGTCGTGCAGGTTTGGGCCGACCTCGCACTCCTATTCGTAGGTGTGGGTTGAGCCCTTCTCCTGCTCTCCCCGCCTGCTACCTTCAAATGCCGGCTTTATAGCATGCACCTGTTGCCCCGCCCCTTTTGTGATGTCATCGATGGGGCGAGTTGGTGCAGATCTATAAAAGGAACCCGGAAGTGGGTTGAGGAAGAGCTGGTCCCGGTCGGGTGCGGGTTCACCCGCACATTACTAATGACCAGATAACTAAACCTCAAGTGCAAAGTGAGATACAATGAGAGGATTTGTGGCCTTGTGCCCTTCGATGTGATATGACCGCCACTGATGATATGTAAACAACTGTTCCCAGTCTTTTCTGTAAGTGCCAAGTACCATTGTTGTTTTATCATTTATTGTTAATTTTCTTGTTTTATTTTTATTTTTTTTGTTTAAAATGCAAAATAAAAACCTATATAAAAAAAAAAAAAATAACAAACCACAAATGATAAAAAATAAAACCCATTACAAATGGTCTCAGGGTATCACTCTCTACATGATACTAAAAGTTAATTCAAAGGTGAAAAACCATTTTAGTTGTATATGGGGGCACATGGGGAAAGTACTTGCACCTGGCATTGTTCTGCTTTGGTGGGACTGCTCTGTATCCTCTCCTTGTGTGTGTGATCTTGCATTTCACATGGGAGGGTCAAAGTGAATAAAGTTCTAGTTCTTGTCCTTTGCCCTCTACCACGTAGGTGAGCAGCCTATAGCTTACTAAGTTGAGCATATCTCCTATCCCCTTTATGAGTATCTTTAATGTGTTGTGTACCCTTGGCATATGTTTCTGGGTTATAGGTCATGCACGATTAATTGTTACCAGGCTTAACGGAAACATAAAATTTCAACACTCTAAACCCTTATTGAAAGTGGTGGTTTTGGGTGGTGTTTGCTTCTTCCTCTGCAAATTAAAGAAGTAGTAAACTCAAACATAACATTTTGCATGCTGAAAACAAGTTTGATTCTAAATATTCTAACTATAATCCAAAATGAAAGCCATGTGTCAATGTAATTGCTATTACAAGTAATTAGCCTTATATATTGTCTTCCCATCACTGCTAGTTCTGACTTCTTGAATCAGAGCTGTACAGGTATGGGATCCCTTATTAGGAAACCAGTTATCCAGAAAGCTCCAAATTACAGAAAGGTTTTCTCCCATACACTCCATTTTATACAAATAATCCAAATGTTTAAAAACTATTTCCTTTTTCCTCTGTAATAATAAAACAGTAGCTTGTACTTGATCCCAACTAAGATATAATTAATCCTTATTGGAAGCAAAACCAGCCTGTTGGATTTATTTAATGTTTACATGATTTTCTAGTAGACTTTAAGTATGAAGATCCCAAATATGGAAAGATCCATTATCCAGAAAAACCAGGTCCCGAGCATAATGGATAACCGGTCCCATACTTGTAGTAGTGATTACCCCACCAAATGTGCAAGACATTGGGTAAATTGGGAGATCACCGTTCTTGTGTGGTTTTTTTTTTTTTTTTTTTTAAATGGTAAGTGAAGTCTGAGTCTCTCCAGCTTAAGGGCAGAGACAGACGAGAAGATTCGGGGTGATTAGTTGCCCGGCGACAAATCGGCTCTTCTTCGGGCGACTAATCTCCCAACTGCCTCCCCGCCAGCTAGACTCTAAATTGCCGGCGTGATGGCACTCCGATCGCTTCATTTTCTGAGGTCGCCCGAAGTTAACTCATAAGGCAACTTCGGGCGACTTCGGAAAACAAATCGCTCCGAATGCCACCCCGCCGGCATTTTAGATTCTAGTTGACGGGAAGGCAATTTGACGCCGGGAGCCTAAATCTTCCCTGAATCTTCTCATCTTTCTCTGCCCTAAAATCAACACTGCTTGAGTGTAGGGAGGGTCACTGACCCCTTAATCACAAGGTAAAATTTGTATTTTAGATGCTATTTTTTGCATTGCAAGCTGTCATAGAATTCAATTGGCTACGGTATATGAACACTGCAAGTACATTTCCAAAAATGTAGTCGTATCATCAACATGCTGGGCCTAAAGCTAAGTTACCCTTTAATTTTGCAAGGTCATTGAACAGGTACATGTTTTCGATGACAATTGTAGCCTCAGTTGCTGTCCTTGAGACACCTGAAGTGCCAAGGGCTTGTTTACCTGGACAGAGTTTGTACAATGTGATCCATTGGGAATAATTTAATTCAGCAGTCAGATGTTTATGCAGTTACTGTTTATCCAGCTGCCGGGGTGCAAGGCTACAATCCTCTGTGCTAATCACATGGTGACGTGGAACACTAAATGATAGCACAGCACATTGTTATGGTACTAGGGATGTTTCTTCTCAGGGATGAAAATCTTTTCTCGGTACAGGTTATGAAACATTTTATTTAAAGAAAAAAAAATTTTCTTTTAAAGGGGAACTTATCCAGCCATTTAATTTCTAGTATGATGTAGTTAATAACATTCTAAAATAGGATTCTTCTTTTATTTTTTTTAAATTTATTCTTTTATACTTATTTTAACTTTTCGAGTATCCAAGTGGAAGGTGCCTAGAAAAATATACAATAATAATAATGCCAATGCAATTCTAGCCTAATAACATTCTTATTGACTGGGGTAACTGCCCCTTCCAAAAAAGAGTGCATTATAAGCTTCATTGCGCATGGTGGTGCAGTCTCTCTTAGGGCTTTTCAGCTTGACATTTGCTTCAATAGAATCCACCTGTCCCCAGCTATTGTTAGAGCAAATGACAGCCTGCACAGTGAGGCTCCCGTACCCAATACTCTGCGTTTGCCATGAGCATAAGTCTCACTTAAAAAATTAAGGAGGTGGCCAGAATGGAAATGTTGCTTTGACTACACCTACTTCATCAGTTATGGTGATAGTACAGGTAGGGGATCCGTTATCTGGAAATATGTTATCCAGAAAGCTCTGAATTATGGAAAGGCCGTCTCCCATAGACTCCATTTTATCCAAATAATCCAAATTTTTTAAAATAATTTAATTTTTCACTGTAATAATAAAACAGTAGTTTGTACTTGATCCCAACTAAGATATAATTAATCCTTATTGGAAGCAAAACCAGCCTATTGGGTTTGTTTAATGTTTACATGATTTTCTAGTAGACTTAAAGGATAAATGAAAAAAACGTAATTTTGTAGGCAATTATGGGTAATATATATGGCGTTGCTTTTACATCGTGCTAAAAATTAATATCTTTAAAAATAGCCCCTTTATTGGAGCTTCCTATAGATGTTCTCTGGTCCCTATTTCAAATGAAGTGGGGGGGCGTGTCCATACGGTCCCTGCCAGAAAAACCAAATGACCAGTCCACGAGAAGCCCCCGATAATGAGCCGCTCACTGGGTGCTGCTTAGAGAAAGCAGAGGTTTCTTTGTTTTATAATGGAAAACAATTTAGAAAATATGGATTTAAAAAAAAAAAAAAAAATAGGCAAAATGTAAATTTAACACAAATCCTATTTAATGTGCTTATTTTTAGCAAATACAGCAACTCTTATATCTGTGACTATTTGTACAGAACTGGAAGTATTGCAACACAATCAGATATGAGGCATGTGATAAAAGTGCATCTGAGAACACTCACATAAAAAGAATAACCACTGGTTAGCAGCTAACCAGAACAGCAGCCATATTTGGTACTAATAATCTGAAGGCAATGTTAATTTAGCTCTAAGTACTATAGGGTTAAGCTAAGGTACTGCCAGGCTGTTTCATTGTAGCTAGTTCCTGCTAAGTAGTGTTAAATATCGGTACAGGATCTGTTATCCAGAAATGCATTGTCCAGAAAGCTCTGAATTACAGGAAGGCCATCTCCCATAGACTCGGTTTTAATCAAATAATTCAAGTTTTTAAATTATTATTTTTCCTTTATTTTTCCTTTTCTATGTGATAATAAAACTGTACCTTGTACTTGATGCTAAACTAGGATATAATGAATCCTTATTGAAGCCAAAGCAATCCTAATTGGTTTAATTAATTTTTAAAATGATTTTTAACGTACTTAAAAGGGTTGTTCACCTTTGAGATAACTTTTAGTATGATGTAGAGCAGGGGTGTCCAAACTGCGGCCCGAGGGCCCAGGATGGATATGAATGCGGCCCAGCTTGAAACACTCGGTTCCAGAGGAAATGTCATAATACTATAATAAGTCTATTTACTGTAATATACAGGTGTCCCATATACTAGTGTATAGCTCCAACTGGTTATCTAACTGGTATTGTAGTTATTTTATGTGTATTTTATTTACTTTTACAAACCAAAAGTTTTGTGTATCTTGTGTGGCCCCAGACAATTTTTCTTTTTCCAATGTGGCCCAGGGAAGCCAAAAGTTTGGACACCCCTGATGTAGAGAGTGATATTCTGAGACAATTTGCAATTTGTTTAAATTTTTTATTATTTGTGGTTTTTGATTTGTTTAGCTTTGCATTCAGCAGCTCTTCAATTTGCATCTTAAGCAATCCGGTAACTAGGGTCCAAATTACCCTAGCAACCATGCATTGATAAGGGACTGGAATATGAATAGGAGAGGCCTGAATAGAAGGATCACCAATAAAAAGTAACAATACATTTGTAGCCTTACAAAGCATTTGTTTTTTTTAGAAGGGAGTCGGCGACGCCCATTTGAAAGCTGCAAAGAGTCAAGAAAAAGGCAAATAACTATAAACTATAAATAATGAAAACCAATTGAAAAGTTGCTTACAATTGGCCGTTCGATAACATAATAAAAGTTACTTTAAAGGTGAACCAACCCTTTTAAGGTATGGAGATCCAAAATTTGAAAAGGCTCCTTATCTGGAAACCCCAGGTCCCATGCATTCTGTCAGCAGGTCCCATACCTGTACTGTGTGTGCAACGGAGTGCTGTATCCCAGACTGTACTATACTCCCCCAGACTTGTCAGGGTTGATTGTTATCAAAATGACTGGTGGCAGTTTCAGACCGCTTTGGAGGTGCTTAGATGGCAATGAAAGTTGTTTCCTCATTGCTGAGCTGCTCCGTTTGGCAACTGCCATTCCAAATATCCTGAACTGCCATGAACTTTGCATGAGCACCGGCTCTGTATCAGCGCTGGAAAATGTGGGGAATGTTGTATTTACATGTATTTCATGTCTTAGCTGCTGTTAAGTAGTTTGCCAGTACTGACACCTTGCACAATGTTTATATATACCTAACATTTCTCTGTAGCCATCCAATTCTGGCTCTTAGCTGCACAGGAAAGATTTTTTTTTTTTTTTTAATTTAAATTTTTGGCCACCTTGCCCAAACCATTGGTTAGTTTGCTAAATAGAGTTGCCTGCATGGTGTAACTGGTGCTAATTCAGCATTGGGCATATGTGCACCCCTGGTGGTCCAGATTGACATCCTCTGGCCCCACAAAACAAGTCAGCCATATATTCTTCCTGAGGGTCATTGTTCTGATCCTAGGGTTGCCACCTGGTAAAAACCGGTAAAAATTATGCTTGATGCCAATGTTATTAATAGGAAAAAAATGGCAAGAATTCAGGAAGGCCGGTATTTTTTTCCAGAAAAGGTGGCAACCCGATACACAGCCCAGTTCAAAACAAATTCTTCATTTCTGTGCTTTGGAGAGAGAAAGGGCACATATTCCCTAACCTACAAATGAAAGTGCAACCTGGCTTATGAGGGTTTGTGACTGTGCCAGCCACTAAGCAAATTAATAATGTTATGATATTATTTTAATTGTAACACCAAACAAAAAATAATGGGGAGTGACTGGATACTTGTAGCGGTAAGTTACCAGTCAATGCCCCCAGCAAGCCAGTTCAGTGTTGCAACAGTAACGATAAAGTAAGGTAAAACGTAACTTTTAATCCAAATCGCCATAAAAAGCGCACACTAAACGACACACATTCACTACCAAATAAAATCATTTGGAGTGCAGGACAATGTCCTTAAAAACAATTAAAATAGGCTAATGGTACTTATGCCCCTGAGGAAGCCAATGCAGTTGGTGAAACGCGTAGGACGGGCATAGGTGGACGGTGGAGAGTCTAGCTCCCATGCGGTCCCTCCGTAGATAGGCAGTTTGTGCATGAGGGTAACTGACTGGAAGGGTGGGAGCAGGTAGAATAATACCTCCATGAACTTTGGCTAAATGGCCTAAGTCTTTACTCCACCGATCCACCATTAGCCTATTTCAATTGTTTTTAAGGACATTGTCCTGCACTCCAAATGATTTTATTTGGTAGTGAATGTGTGTCGTTTAGTGTGCACTTTTTAGGGTGATTTAGATTAAAAGTTACGTTTTACCTTACTTTATCGTTACTGTTGCAACACTGTGTTCTGAACTGGCTTGCTGGGGGAATTGACTGGTAATTTACTGCTACAAGTATCCAGTCACTCCCCATTATTCTTTGTTTGGTGTTACAATATATATAGTTACAAGAACAGTTATTTTTGCTCAATTATTTTTTGGTTGATATTATTTTAATATCAATTTTTTTTTTTTTTTTGGGTTTGAATGTTCTTTTGGTTCTTTTCGGTTTGAACTCTGTGCTCCGAGGAATAGAAGCTGGACATATCCAATCCACATGCACTTGAGCTGAGGATGTTTATGCATTGCTATAGCTGGAAGGAGAGAGATCAGTGAAGAAAATGTATATTTTTCCTATACAGGACAATCTGCTAAAAGCTATCTCTGTGATGCTATTGTGCTCTTTGGACATTTAGGGGCCCATTCACTAAGCTCGAGTGAAGGATTCGAATGAAAAATACTTCGAATTTCGAAGTATTTTTTGGGTACTTCGACCATCGAATGGGCTACTTCGACCTTCGACTACGACCTTCGACTTCGATTCGAACGTTTCGAACGAAAAATCGTTCGACTATTCGACCATTCGATAGTCGAAGTACTTTCCCTTTAAAAAAAACTTCGACCCCCTACTTCGGCAGATAAAACCTACCGAAGTCAATGTTAGCCTATGGGGAAGGTCCCCATAGGTTTGCTAACCTTTTTTTGATCGAAGGATTTTCCTTCGATCGTTGGATTAAAATCCTTCGAATCGTTCGATTCGAAGGATTTAATCGTTCGATCGAACGAAAAATCCTTCGATCGATCGAACGAACGTTTAGCGCTAAATCCTTCGACTTCGATATTCGAAGTCGAAGGATTTCAATTCGAGGGTCGAATTTCGAAGTATTTTTAACTTCGAAATTCGACCCTTAGTGAATCTGCCCCTTAATATGGTGTAAAGGTTAAAGACTTATTGAACATTATGATGAGCCCTTCTTCTTTGCCAAAGGCATAAAGTTAGCATGGCTGGATGAATTATGAGCGTATGCCAACTGTTTGCGTACACCGCAGAGCAGATACATAGAGTAAGTGGTGTTCATTCTGCTAGTGTAGGGCTGGGGAAATACTGAGCTGAACAATATAGGTCGGTGAGTATTTAATGTTCTGCTGATATGCTACCTCCCCAATAAAACACATGCATGTTTGGTGGTTTATGCTGATGCCCAGGAGTGCTGCACCAATGAGGCAACTTGAAATACTCCCCTCAGGTGGCAGTGGCGAGTAGGTTACGAGGGGTGGCAAAAAGCCTTTTAAGAGCCGAATTTTTAAACTTAAAATGTGGCTTTTCTAGGGCAAGAGAGTACAATTGCTCTCTGTGTACTATAAATGCGCCCCTTGACCCTCTGCTGCACAGGAGGGCGGCATTACAGGAGTCCTCTTAGAATCGCTACTGCTAATGCCACACTAGAACTGATCTTAGCCTGCTGAAACGGCTTGCAGAGAATCTGCCCTGGTGCAGGCACATGATGCTGTTTTCAGCGACAAACCGTGAGAGTTTCCATCTTGGTGCTGAAATCCACTGCATGTGCCTCCAGCTGGTCCAATGCATTGTAGTGATGTGCGGGCCGACCCGAAACCTGCAGGTCGCACAGGTTTGCACCGGCTACCAAAAAAAAATCTTAGTCGCGACCTCACACTGCCGGCTTCTGGCTTCCGTTCCCTGAATTTATAGACTTGCTCCTGCCCCGTCCCTTTCCTGATGTTACCGCGGGGTGGCTGCTGGTCTATAAATAGAGGGGTTGGGAGCGTGTCGGGTTCGGATTGGGAGGGGGCAGGTTAGGTGCGGGTCTAAGGAAACTGTGACCCACACATCATTAATAGTGATGGGTGAAATTCGCAAAGCAGCTAAAAATTTGCGTAACTCGAAAATTGACGGGCGCGTCAATTTGACGCCGCCTTTAAAGTCAATGGGCGTACGAATAGTGTTGACGCGCAAAGGGTTTGACTCGCGCGCCTTTTCTGAGCCGCATCCAAATTTTTTTTTTTCTTGGAGTTTCGCTAATTTATTCCCCGGCGGTGAAGTTTGGAAATTCGCTGCGAATTTGCGCCTGCCAAATTTATTCGCCCATCACTAATCATTAATGCTGCAGATACCAGCCTAGAGACTCTCTGCCTGCTTTTTTGCCGCAGGCCAAGATCAGCCCTTGTGTGGCATTAGCCTACAAAAGAAATGCTTGCAAGGCATTTGTGGGAATAGCAGTCCAGACTGAGATGAGTCCGCTACTGCTACATTGTTTCAATGGTATATGTAGTCCGGACCAGCAGTGAAGCAGCACAGGACAGATGGTAGGATATTGGTTGGATTTGTGGAAGAACATAGGCCTGAACCTAGGGTGGCAAATTTTTCTGGCAAATTTTACTGCCCAACAAGATGCAGAGTATGCAGCATTTTCTGCAGCGAGAGTCCCATTGGGATGTGATGCACTGTGCCGCATGCATGTGGTGGGCGAAGCAGCAGAACATATTGTCCTAGGAAAGGGGATCCATATAAATCGCATCCTGGTTCCTGCAAATGTAAAATTTCTAGGCCAATTTTCTGTGCACCCAGTGTAGCCTGTGCAGCAGGTGTTCCATCTTCCAGCTAGAAAGGCGTTACATACCTATTGACTATTGATAAATGGAGTGGTCAATACATTGGCCTGGCATGAAAAGGAAAATGTGTTCTAAGTCTACGGGATAACAGTGGTACTAGCGGTTATAAAGAGGTGTTCCCAATTGCAGTTTGTGTGTCTAAATACAGATTTGCATGCAAGAGATGATCACCATTACCTTTTATAGTTTCCTTGTTTTCCAAAGGAGAAAATACATTTTCGCATACAGCACGTGCTCTTGTACATAGTAAATAATGGCAATGCTGCACTTTACATTGGTGTAAGTGTTCACTTAGAGATTCCTTCAATATATCAAAACTTCTTCTACACGGAGACAGATTTGTTTATTTCTGTTTCAAGAGGTTAAACTCACTCTTTGGATAGAAAGCCGTAGAGCAGATATATACACCAGCGAGTGCTCGTATGTCATTAGAAGTCAGGAGTTGAGGAACAGCTGCGGTGCATGCGAGTGAGCGCCTCTCGTCTGTGCCTGCCATTGTGCCGGGTATAAACGTGTAACATCATTTGGGATAAAATAGCAGCCTGATCAGGATGGAACCAGCATTCCCCAGCTGTTGCTTTCTTCTGTCTACAAGCCTGCCAGCTGCTCCATACTGACGGGTTTGCATATTTTCCATTGCTATTGGCTACAGTTATTTCTTAAAAGTTCAATTATAATGATATAAAAGCACTTAGATGGGGCACATAATAATGTTTTAAGCACATGGGTAGCAGTGAGCTGCCAGCTGTGTTACGCCTCAAGGAGTGTTTTGTAGGCACCCTGGGTCTCTGAGGGCGGAAATGCAGTTGGTCGGAGCATTTGTTGCTGCCAGTGTCACATTAGGCCTGGAAGGGGTCTGTAATGCCTGCAAGACTTTATTAACAAAGTTGTTCACCTTTGGGTTAACTTTTAGTATGATGTAGAGCGAGATATGCTGAGACCATTTTTTATTATTTGTGGTTTTTCAGTTATTTACCTTTTTACTCGGCAGCTCTCCAGTTTACAATTTAAGCAGTCTTGTTGCCATGGTCCACATCTCCCTAGAAACCAGGGCATTTTACCACTGCTGGCAAGCCATTCTAATCCTTATTAAAGGGGACTGGCATTTTGGCCATCCGATACACTTTGCAACCCAAACAAATAGTATAGAGCTGCCATGCACCTAATTTTAATTTATGTTGGATTTTAGGGAAAAGCATCACATTATTAAAGGCTTTAGTGGGAACCCACACTGATGCAATAGCCCACACAGCAATTCTCGCCTGAGCAATTAATAGCTTTGGGGGTGAACAAGAAACAACTGAAATCCACACCCCACTTTGGCCAGCAATGGGCTAATATCACTAGTATCACTGGTACATCTGCATCTGAGGAGCAGTGACTGCTGCGAATTCCAGTTGCAGTTTCCCTAAAGGCAACGCCCCCCCTGATACCAGCTCATTGCTGTTCAATTCAATTTTAAGTGTTTTAAAAATATAATATTTTATACAAATATATATAATTATAATAATATACACAAACAAAAGGTCATTATGGCTCGATGTGAGTGTTCATTACACTCAATAATGCAGACATTAAAATATATTAGAATTTGTTAGATCGGCACCTTTAAAAGAGAGCATAAGTCAATTTAAGGAGCTTTTAATGTTCCATTTGTTTCCATAGATAGGCAGTATACACAACATAGTAACATACCATATTGTTTGCTCAGAACATTCCATATTTGCACTTCTATATATCATTCAAACAAGTCATATTGTATGGCTTAACTGAGGCCTTCTTTGGGGACTGTTTTACTGCTCCGTGATGCCTTTGCATTGTTTAAAGGGGATCTAAAACCTTCTCTCTGTCTCTGTCTCTCTCTCTGTCTCTCTCTGTCCTTTGTACTTTGTTCTTGATCCAAACTAAGCTATAATTAATCCGTAGTGTAGGCAAAACAACACTATTGGGTTTATTTAATGGTTTAATGATTTTTTTTGTACACATAAGGTATAGAGATCCAAATTATGTAAAGATCTGTTATGCAGAAACCCCCAGGTCCCTAGCACTTTGGATAATAGGCCCCATACCTGTAGATGCACTGCTGAGCTTCTTGGGAAGTGTGCTGAGGCACAGGCAGATGAGAAGCCACTGAAAGAGGTACCAGGTTGTGATCAAAATATATGAAATATTATTTTATTAATTTGTCTGGCCAGCTTTGTCCTTTTTCGAGGGGCAGGTTGTTGGGGGGGGGGGGGGCATATTGCCCACCATGTTGTTTTTTTGCAACTCAAGGTGCTCAAAGCCCTTCAATTGGTAACAATCAAAATTGGAAATGCGCATTTGTTAAGGCTAAAATTTTGTGATACTTGCTGAATATACTTGCCTTTAGCTTCTGCAATGGCACAGAAAAAAACAATGACTATCTTACTAAGTGGCTTGTTTTATTCTGTAGAAGCAGACCCAGCTGACTTTGCAGTGGTCCACCTGCTAGCACCATGTCTACTTTGGGCACCATATTTCTTTTATATCTGTGGGATACAGTGACGGGCAGGTATGGCATTGTAACCACCACATGTTGTGGTCTAAACATCCCTTGTGCCATAGACCTTAAAGGGATTCTGTTTACACTGCAAATAATTCACTCTACAATATAAAAACAGCATTGTGCATTGTGCCTGATCCTGTGCTTTCAGAAACAGCCAGCACTTCATAATGGAACTGCTTTCAGATAAGCTGTTTTCTCCTATGCACTGGGATTTACTATTGAATGCTATTCTCATATCTACCAAGGAGCCGTTATCTTGTTACAATCACGTTATTTTACTAATGGGCTGATGAGGTGGGTGACATCACTCCAACTTGTAGTGAAGAGTGACTGAAGTTTATCAGAGCACAAGTCACGTGGTTCTATGCACCTGGAAAACTAACAATATGTCTATCCTCAAGTCAGAATTTAAAATGAAATATGTTTGCTCATTTGAAAAACAGATTTCAGTGCAGAAAACTCCTGGAGCAGTATTATTAACTGCATTTAAAATAAAAACATGTTTTCTTTGACAGAATCCCTTTAAAGAGCCTTTCATCTAGCATAAGCACTGCGACCATGTCCTCATAAAAAGGTTGCCGGAACATATTGGGCTGTAGAAACAATGTGATTTCCCATTTCTTTGAGCAACGTTCACTTCAGGGAAGGCCCAAGATACCATAAAAGGAAATTAAAATGAAAATATGCCCTGCTGTATATACATTGTCCTCACAGAACCTGAAATGTGAGTTCTTAGGATACAAAAAGCTATTTTCTACCTTATACTTAACCTCAAACTACTAAAAGCATTGCATTCCCTGTTAGTGTTTGTCGCCTGCAGCTTTCTAGTTCTGCTGTTCATTTCATTCGCGTTGCTCAGTAGGAGAGATATACGAAGGCTTTAAATGAATTAAGGGACTCCTCGGAGTCTGGGACATTTCAGTGCAGAAAAATTAGCCCATTCTTTGTATTTGTAATATTAAGGGTCATTAGTTCTAATAAACTGCCATTTGCTTGTATCAACAAATAACATCCTTAAAGGATTTGTAAATGTCTTGGATAAATCAAAGGCTTTGTCAGTGAATAAATCAAACCGCATTAATGGCTTTACAGCATGGAGGAACTCCCCTGGCATTGGACTCCTGTTTGATTGACCCATTAGATATGATTATGCTACAACTCCCGGCACTCCTAGATGCGTTTTGGCAGAATGCTGGACTGTAGGTTGCCTTCTCTAGGCCTATTTAATAGAAAAATACTGCAAATATTTCCACTCTTAGTGGCTGCCATCCCAGTACATCTGCTAAACCTGTAGTGGATTTGTCCTCAGTCCTTAGCCTGTTTCATTTACCCTTTAAAGGAGAACGAAAGGGTAACAAACTTCCTGCACCAGATTCCATTTTCAGGATCTCTATAACCATAATCGTTTGGGTATTCAAAGGAACTCGCCATGTTGGATTTTAAGAGTGTCGCTGACACTGCACATGCTCAGTGTGGTCAGGGCAGCTGTAGAGAAGCTACGGGTCGCAAATCATCAAGCAAAAAATGCCATATAATCTTGATGCTAAAGGGCTGATTATTAAACTCTGATGCAAGTTGCATTGGTTTCTAAGTGGTCATGTAATGAGAATCTTAATTACTAGTTAGCCTTATGTTGTGACTTTTATATTCTATGTATGCAGTATATTGTGAGTCGGTCTCTAAGCTCAGATAACTGGAAGCTGCCAAGAGCATGTGATTTAAACCATAAGAAAGATGGGAGCTACTGGGGCATCTTTGGATTCACAGAGCTTCACTGCTAAAGGGCTGTGGTCGCCTTTGGCTTGTATTGGATCACAAAACGTAATGTGGAACATTTCTAGCTACTTTTTTAAGGTTTAATTCTCCTTTAAGAAGCATTTGGCATCAGACATGAGAGCCAATTCTCTTATTGCCAGTAACGGCAATGGCCTTTGGGTGCTGGAACTCAACTAAATGAGTTCAGGATCTGATTGATGCTGCAATTAGTACCGTGCAGCTGTTTCATTCATTAAAGCAAAAAAAAAAAAAAAAACGAGTTTTTAATGAAACAGAACCGGTTTGTTGGAGCATTGCGGGAAACAAGTTTCAAAATTTTTTTTTTTGAGAATTGAGAAATCGTTTGCTGACAGAGGTAAACATTTCTCATAAGTATATTATTTCGGGGTTTCCTTCCCCAAACAGGATGCAGGATCATTCCATAATGTAAATCTTATTCATTATATTTTTAAATTAGGAAGTGAATGTTTTTAACTCCTTTTCAGATGGAGCCAACTCCACATACACCAGAAGGGTAAAAAAGATTATTCCTGCGGGTACCGGATCTGTTGGGGTTTTCTGAATAAAGGGATCTTGGATCCATAAGGATCACTGGGATGGTGAAGCCAAAAATCATTTAAACATTAAATAATCCAAATTCTTCGTTCTCGTTTTGCTACCAATATGGATTTGTGCAGATTAATTACCATCAAGTACAGGTATGGGACCTGTTATCTAGAATGCTCGGGACCTGGGTTTTTTTGGACAATGGATCTTTCCGTTATTTAAATCTTCATACCTCAAGTCTACTCGAAATAGACTTCAAGTCTACTTGATGACCAGCTATGATTAGTTAAAGGAACAGCAACATCAAAAAATAGTTTAAAAAATAGTTTTAAAAATAGCCTTAAAAGCTGGTCAGCTAGTGGAGACTATCCAGGGGGAAGGAATATACTGGGAATAACAAATTTACCTGCAAGTACATTGCTAGTAATCTTATACAGGTATGGGACCTGTTATTCAGAATGGTTGGGACCTAGGGTCTTCCGGTTAACGGATCTTTCCGTAACTTGGATCTGCATACCTAAAGTCTACTAAAAAATCTTGTAACGTGCCCCATACCTGTATTACCAGCCCCAGCAGGCGATTTACCAGCTAGGCAGTTAGCAAGCCAGATAGCCAGCAAAAGTCCGTTACCTGTTCAGAGAAATGCTTCACATTTATACCAGCCTAGGTATTCCCCTATAGTAAGCTCGATTCTGCAGGGCATTTGAGTGTTTACTCGGCTTTTAATTACATTCAGTCATTATGACATGTGCAGTTGCTATTGACAGGCCATTGGCATTGTTCCTAATCTGCTATTAACATCGCCCGTCACACGAGTGATTGGTCCAACTTGAAGGCATGTTTGTGTTTATATCCTGCACATGATTTAGCATGACAGAGGCACAATTGCTGTGCCACGGATTATGATGATGGATGAGCCCCGAGCTCAATTTGTTTAAACTCCCAAGCCTTTAATTTAGTGCAGCAAAACCGCAAACCAAAATATGTATTGTGTAACTCTTCATGTGAGAACAGAACTCCCCTAAAAAGGGTTTGTGACTGTTACAGATATAGTAGTCTAAACAAACGTGTCTCGTGTGGATGGGAAGCCACAGGCTCCAAGTGACTTGTATTCAGAAGTGATTCTTTTAGAGGCCGTGTACCTATTTTTCCCTAATAATGTTATACATGATGTGGGCCATGGGTGCAACTATAGAGGTAGCAGATCCTGCAGTTGCAGGGGGCCCCAGAGGTCACAGTAAGGCCCAAATTAAAAGGAAACTGTCATGAGAAAACATTTTTTTTCCCATCAAAACGCATCAGATAAAAGTGCTGCACCAGCAGACTTCTGCACTGAAATCCATTTTTCAAAAGAGCAGAGTTTTGATATAAAAAAACTGAAATCTGACATGTGGCTAGATATTTTGTCAGTTTCCCAGGAGCCCCCAGTCATGCGACTTGTGTTCTGATAAACTTCAGTCACTCTTTACTGCTGTACTGCAAATCTGAGTGATATCACCCCCTCCTGCCTCATCCCCCAGCAGCCCATCAGCAGAACAATGGGAAGGTAACCAGATAGCAGCTCCCTAACACAAAATACCAGCTGCCTGGTAGATCTAAGAACAGCACTCAATAGTAAAATCCAGGTCCCACTCCAACACATTCAGTTACATTAAGTAGGAGATACAACAGCCTGCCAGAAAGCAGTTCCATCCTAAAGTGCTGGCTCTTTATGAAAGCACATGACCAGGCAGAATGACCTGAGATGGCGCCTACACACCAATATTACATTTACAAGAAATACACTTATTGGTTCAGGAATTCAATTTTACATGATTGAGCGAATTATTTGCAGTGTAAACCGTGTAAATTATAAATAAAAACTACACCATAAAAATCATAACAGAATCCCTTTAATAAGCAATTTCAATATATCTGGGTGGAATAGGTCAGCTTACAAATGCTTTGGGGCTCTAAATTGAATTTGCTATGGGGCCCAGTAACATCTAGTTATGCCACCTAGAGTCCTGCAGCGGGTTGGGTACCCGCGGGTTACCCGCAAAAAAGTGGATAACCTACGGGTAGAAGTTTCGGGTGCGGGTATAGACGCGGGTCGGCAGTTCTGTGAGTTTGCGGGCTGCAAACCCGCAATAGCGAGTTTTACTTCTATTCGGCCGAATCTTTCGCAAAGGATTGGGGGATTCGGACGAATCCAAAATAGTGGATTCGGTGCATCCCTAATATTTGATAACACAAATAATGTAGCAGAAATCTGCTCCTGCGGGCGTAGGACATTGTAGTTTGGCTCTGGAGGAAAAGTGCAGAGTACTACATACAGTCCTTCAAAACTACTGCTCCCAGCATCCTTTTCTGGACTCCGTTTAAAGTTCTAACCTCGGAGTATTCTCAAACTGGGAACCAGAAACTTTTTCAGGCACAAGCTGTTTGGAAGGATTGAGAGTGGGACACCTCAGCATTTGTGTTCTGATGTAAGGCTACATAACAAAAGTCTTTAAACTCCGGGCTATGAAAGCTGGTGACATCATTGCCGGGATGCAGACAACTAGCCACCGGATCAAACACTCTGATGTACAATAGGTTTAATGGGCGAAGGGGACTTCAAAGTACAAACCAACTGATTTGGTTGGTGGGGGAATCTATGGATTAAGGAGGCCTCCCTAAGGAATAAAATTAACTTTTTTTCTCTTGATTCCGTTATCAGAAGCTGCAGATGTGTTCAATACTCAGAATGGCAGTGGCATGTAAGAATCCTGTTACTCATCCCATCACTTTTCTTTTTCACCAAGAATTTCCTAAGTGCTCATTACAGGCCTTTAATGTGATTCCAGCATAAAAAAAATCTTGTTTATCATTGCTTACATGTAAAGCGGTGTATGACTTATTGGTGCGGTATAAACAAAGTGCAAATGAAAGAAATCAAAATATGCAGTCATGTTGGCCAAGGAAGAGAACGCATTGATGTCTGCCTGTAACTGCTGCTCATGTTATTAAAGGAGAACTAAACCCTAAAAATGAATATGGCTAAAATGTCATATTTTATATTCTGAATTCATTGCACCAGCCTAAAGTTTCAGCTTGTCAATAGCAGCAATGATCCAGGACTTCAAACTTGTCACAGGGGGTCACCATCTTGGAAAGTGTCTGTGACACTCACATGCTCAGTGGGCTCTGAGCAGCTGTTGAGAAGCTAAGCTTAGGGGTCGTCACTAATTATCAAGCAGAAAATTAGGTTTGCTTGTAATATAAGCTGATGCTACAGGGCTGATAATTAAATTCTGATGCTAATTGCACTGGTTTCTGTGCTGCCATGTAGTAATTATCTGTATTAATTACTAATCAGCCTTATATTGTGACATTTCTATTCTATGTGTACTGTATATTGTGAGTGAGTCCCTAAGATCAGTAAGTGACAGCAGCACAGAGCATGTGCAGTGAATCAGCAGAAACGAGTATGGGGAGCTACTGGGGACATGGATCTTTACTGCTAAAGCGCCGTGGTTGCCTTGAGCTGGTACAGAAGCCCAAAACACAATGTACAACATTTCTACTTACTTCTTTAGTTAAGCTTGAGTTCTCATTTAAAATGGGAAAAATATAAAAGTGTAGGAAGGCCTGTATTTTTTTTTTTTAGAAAAGGTGGCTACAAAAATGACCTATGCAAGCTCCTAGTAAGTAGATCTTAGTGAGCCCCACAGCAAATTCAATTTATTATTGTGTATATATGTATATGTGTGCATATTAGGGATGCACCGAATCCAGGATTCGGTTTGGGATTCGGCCTTTTTCAGCAGGATTCGGATTCGGCCGAATCCTTCTGCCCAGCCGAACCGAATCCTAATTTGAATATGCAAATTAGGGGAGGGGAGGGAAATCGCGTGAATTTTTGTCACAAAACAAGGAAGTAAAAAATATTTTCCCCTTTCAACCCCTAATTTGCATATGCAAATAAGGGTTCGGATTCGGTTCGGTATTCGGTCGAATCTTTCACGAAGGATTCGGGGGTTCGGCCGAATCCAAATAGTGGTGGATTCGGTGCATCCCTAGTGCGCATATATATATATATATTATATATATATATATGTATATATGTATAGTATATATGTATATATGTATATATGTATATATGTATATATGTATATATGTATATATGTATATATGTATATATGTATATATGTATATATGTATATATGTATATATGTATATATGTATATATATATATATATATATATATATGTATGTATGTATGTGCACCAAGATATAGTGGTTTTTTTTTTTTATTAATTTGAGCCTTAATGGGCCCCCTACATTCCTGGACCCCCCTGCAAGTGCAGAGTTTGCTTCCTCTGTAGTTACGCCACTGTCCTAGCATGCTGATATTTATTTTGGACATACAGTACCAACGTCTGACTACAGAGGCTTATCCTTCTCTGGCTGTAATGGCCCTCCTTCTCTTGAACCATTCTGATTCTTTGTTAAATAATTTGAGTTTTGAATCAATAATTGTACCCGTTGCTCATAGACAATCCTCTCCACTTTGTGACTCACTAAAATGCTCAGTAGGACATTAGCCTTAATGATATTCTCCTGTGCGCACCCGGTCTGCTGTCCATTTCTAAGTACGTTTGAATATGAGTCAGCCTTGTGCTGTACAGATTGGGCCCGGCTTGTGTGCAGCATTTACAGTAAGTTACAGAAGACTCATGCATTCCATCATCTGTTCTTTATTTCCTTTGTTTCCTCCAAGCCATCCGTTCCTTTAGACAACAAGTAGAATTAAGCGAGGGAGCCAGCTAAGCCTTTAGCACCTGCACTTGCTTTTGTCTCCATACACTTTTCCTTATTGCATGGAAATTAAGCAAGTAAACAACCCCTTGTACTGCGCTACTCTCTTTGTGTTCTTATGGAGCGGAACAGTAGATGAGTGCTCTGACCGGCTGGCTCGCCCTAGTCTGTGCTGGGCATGGTATTTCATTCACAACTTGTCTCTAAACAGTGTGTATTTGAGAGTTGCTTAGCAGTACATTGTCTTTTATTCTACAAAAATTAATTTTTTTTGGGTGGAGTTTTAAATAAGGCCCTCCAGCCTGTTTGTGGCCGTTAATGATGGACTGAAGGAAACTTACGTCACTGCCCATTGCAGACAGAAGAAAGTGACAACGTAAAGACGGGCCTTATTGTCCGTGTCGGACTGGCCCACCGGGATACCTGGAAAACTCCCGGTGGGCCCAGGTGTCATGCTGCTAAACATTTGGCCTATTTCATGGCCATTCCCTATTTCCATGAGAACAAAGAGGCTAAATAGGTGGAATAACTGATTAAAGCATAAAGAGAACAGACTAGAAGAATAGAGGTTGATTAAAGAGATGAAGAATATTAGTACTGAGAGTGGGCCCCTGGTCTAAGGTTTTTGGATGTGCCCCTGGTGTCCCAGTCCGATCACTGCTTATTGTGGTGGTCTAAAAGGGGTTGTTCACCTTTAAATTAACTGTTAGTAGGACATAGACATGGATAAACTGATAATTTGCAATAAGTTTTTGTGGTTTTTCAGTTATTTTTTTTTGTTCAGCAGCTCTCCAGTTTGGGATCTCTGCAGCTACTAGGTTTTTGTCTACCATAGCAACCAGACCTTTAGAATGAGATACTGTAAAATGAATAGGATAGGGACTGAACAGAAAAATAAGGAATAAAAAGTAACAATAAAACTGAGCAATAGATTTTGGCTGCCAGGGACCCCATTTGAAAGCTGGAAAGATGTAGTAGATTAAGGCTGTACCCATTAAAGAATACAGCTAATTATTGTGTTCTGTAACAAGTGCTGGTAATAACTTAATACAGGTATTGGACCTGTTAACCAGAATGGTTGAGACCTGGCGTTTTCCTGATAATGGATCTTTCCATAATTTGGATCTTCATAACTAAGTCTACTAGAGGATCATGTAAACATTAAATAAACCCAATAGGCTGGTTTTGCTTCCGATAATGTTCAATTATATCTTAGCTGGGATCAAGTACAAGGTATTATTAATACAGAAAAAAGGTGATGGTTTTCTTTTTTTTTTTTTTTTTTTTTCTTCAAATTTGGATAAAATTGATTCTATGGGAGACAGCCTTTCTTTGGACAGATCCCATACCCGTAAAGGATTAGCAAATTTTAAAAAATCAGTTGTTTGCAATTATCTTACTGAGAGCAGTCGGTGGTATATGTTGAGCCGCGCTGCTGACACTTACCGGGGGGGTAGATTTGTATAACTGGATCTCCTTCAGCCTTGGCTGGTTGTGCAGCTCTCGCACACTGGCTGTGGCCTTATTTGGTGCTTTGTACAGGTTGGAAACCACCGTTCTGTATTGTCTGAAGTTCATTCAGTAGCTGGGAAAAAACACAAAATAATAGCTGTAGGCGATACCTGCTGCCCTGCTCTGCTCCCTGCTTCATTGTTTTAATTTACTATATTTTATTTAGTATATATAATTTTTTTTCTAAATTTATATGGTTAGTCAACCTTGCACAAAACAGACCAGGTTATAGATGGAGTTAGTAGTTGAGTCTGCTTTTTTAATAAGCAAAATATGGAATACAGTATGCCAGTCAGTTCTGTAGAGATTGCTATAAAGCTGGGCATAGAAAAGGATTGTTTATTGGACATATTATGTAAAGTTGGCGACACACGGGTAGATTTTCTACTGATTCAGGCCCGTTAGGGGCAGCTAATCTTTTTTTAGGTTTGGGCCTAAGGGACAAACTATCAGATCAGCAGAATGTTGGTGGCCAAATTGGGTTTTGGTGATTTATCGGCCCGTGTGTAGAGCCCCCCAACGGACTTTCTCGATCGATACTGGGCCGAAAGTCTTTGATGCTGTCATGCAATCCGATTGCCCATTTGGCCCTCGTTCTGATCCTGATCGTTGGGCCCTAGGGCCCACAATTGGATCAGCCCGATATCACCCACTTCAATGTGGGCATATCGGGGAGAGCCACTCGATCGGATCTCTACGTCTATGGCCACCTTTAATGTGTATGGCCTCTTTCACTATGTAACCAGAACCATTCTGCTCCATCTACTTGCAGCAGGTTAAAAATAATGCCCTTGGCCCAATAAGGACAATCTATGCTATCTTCTTCAATCCGTTGGACCCCTGATCTGCTTCCCTTTTTAGTGTTTGCCAACCAGGAGCATGTGCAACAAAGGCCAGGACAAGATCCGTTATGTACTGTACATGTTCCTGCTCAGCAATGACTGCCAGGGAGACAGATACAACTAGGGTTACCACTTGCCTGTCTAGATTTCCAAATTAAGAAATCCAGACAGGTCTTTTAAATGAATAGTGTTGCGATCAGCCAATCAGTGATTGCCACGTCATAACCCTAATGCCATGGACATGTCTCCGGCTCGGCAACCGCTGGCCCCTGACAGCATCTGTCTGCCCAGTCTCCTGCTGGCAAAAGGTAACCTTAGATGCAACTGAAGGTGGCAGTTGCAAGCCCCACTGCAGTTAGATTTAGGTTATCTGTTAAACAAATGGGGTGGGGGGAAAAAAGCAATTATCCAGGGATTTTACTTGCAAATGCTGTTCCACAATTTGTCCTGTATCCCAGGCATTCCCTGTGCCTATTTTACCTGACCCATGAGCAGTACAGAACATGGCAAGGAAGCTCTATACTGTGCAAGCGTTCATCTAGGTTGGGCCAGGGGGTGCTTGGGGTACAGAATAATAAATGACAGACTGACGCTCACAAGTAAAGACCCCTCGGCCAGAGTAGTATTTTTTTGAAGAAGGGGGAGTCCCGTTCCCAGGGAGGAAGTAATCAATTAGAATCACTGCTGGGCGTCTAGCACCCCCCCCCCCCCAGTGATTCTACCTTATTGTCACCTTTAAAGGAGAATGCGCTAAATTGCCGGGGAGGTGGCAATCTTTACGTACCCCAAGTGACCCTAAGTTTGTGCTCCTCTTCACTGAAATCTACACTGGCCTAGGGTACTATTGTAGGGAACCTGCTCCACCAGAGTGGGTTTTTTTTTACCATGCACCCAGAATGTCCCAGCCATGCCATGACCTACACCCAGTTATCAACCAAAGGACACCCAGTTAAATGGGTTGTTCACCTTTCAGTTAGCATTTAGTATGATGTAGAGAGTGATATTCTGAGACAATTTGCAATTGGTTTTTATTTGTAGCTTTTTATTCCCCTAGCAACAATGCACTGATTTGAATAAGAGACTGGTATATGAATAGGAGAGGTCTGAATACAAAGACGAGAAATAAAAAGTAGCAATAACATTACATTTGTAGCCTTACAAAGCATTTGTTTTTTAGATGGGGTCAGTGACCCCCATTTGAAAGCTGGATTAGAGGAGAACGCAAGCTTTATCTCGAGACAGACCTTTATAAATATGAATAATATTCTGCGTAGGTAGAAATTGTACAAGTCCAGGGGAAAGGAGCGGCATTGTATCACATCAGGCTTCATAAATGCAATGGACATAAATAAAAATAATGGCCTGTAAGTACTGGGAGGAGCGCCTGTGTTCCTGTGCCAAGTATTCATATTTGGGGGTGGAAAGAACCCTTAATTTCAGCATCTTGTGCAGATGTAGCAAAGCCTATTGTTCCCTTTCTGCCTGGATATTCTGGCAAGTCATTCACTAATAAATGTTGCCAGCACATCAATTAAAGCCAGTGGAAAATCTCATTGTTTCCCAGAGCTTACAGACCAGCATCCCACTTGCTGCTCAGTACCTTTGTGCCGGCCAAGTATTTATTAAGTACGATCAGCCCTGAATCCCGACTGCATCTGAACCTCTATTGCTTCACTGTCTGCTTAAAGGGGATACAAAGCCAAAAATAAAAATTTGCCTTATAAAGGAAAATGTCATACTAAGCAACTTTCTAATATACTGTTTAAAGGAGAACTACCGGTAAATCTTAACTAAAGACATTATGTTTTGGGCTTCTGTACCAGCCCAAGGCAACCACAGCCCTTTAGCAGTAAAGATCTGTGTCTCCAAAGATACCCCAGTAGCTCCCCATCTTCTTTTCTGCTGATTCACTGCACATGCTCTGTGCTGCTGTCACTTACTGAGCTTAGGGACCCACTCACAATATACAGTACACATAGAATAGAAATGTCACAATATAAGGCTGATTAGTGATTAATACAGATAATTACTACATGGCAGCACAGAAACCAGTGCAATTAGCATCAAAATTTAATAATCAGCCCTGTAGCATCAGGTTATATTACAGACCAACCTCATTTTCTGCTTGATAATTAGTGACGACCCCTAAGCTTAGCTTCTCAACAGCTGCTCAGAGCCCACTGAGCATGTGAGTGTCACAGACACTTTCCAAGATGGTGACTCCCTGTGACAAGTTTGAAGTCCTGGATCATTGCTGCTATTGACAAGCTGAAACTTTAGGCTGGTGCAATAAGTTCAGTATTTAAAATTACATTTTTAGCCATATTGATTTGTAGGGTTTGGTTTTCCTTTAATGATTTTAATGTTATTAGCATTCATTATCTGAATGAGCTTTCTGAAATCCGAGCACTTGTGTGAATATTTCCATTAGGTGAATCCAAAGGAAAAATGGAGCAAAAAAATAAATAAATAATTTTTTATTTAAGGGCTGCCACGACTGTTGCTCTCGTGCTAGTTTTTAACAAAGAAATTTCAAGTCTGATTAGTTAACGAGTAAAATCATTTATGGTGAATCTGAAAAAGAACAATCTCATTTCTGAAAGGGTCAATATTGATCTATTTGTTTTGTTTTATTGCAGGGAAAATATATATTTAAAAATATATATTATAAATATTATTAATATTTATATTATATTTATAAGGAGTGCCATTTATTTATTTCCCCTTAAAGTACCAGGCTTACTGGGTTCATAGAAAGTAACTTATAGACTCGCACCTGTCTCGCCCCTTTTGTGACGCAGGGGCGGGCGCGGGTCTATAAATAAACTGGGCAGAGCAGGCGAGGTTCGGGTTGGGGGGAGTCAGGTGCTGTCTTGGCTGAGAAATTCCCCTTAAAGGGGTGGTTCACGTTTAACTTTTAGTATGTTGTAGAATGGCTAATTCTAATAAACTTTTCAATTGGCCTTCATTATTTTCTATAGTTGTTTATTTGCCTTTTGTTCTGACTCTATCCAGCTTTCAAATGGGGGGGGGGTCACTGACTCTATCTAAAAAACAAAAGTTCTATAAGGCCACATATTTATTGTTATTGCTACTTTGTATTACGAAAATAGTTGTGCACGCACTCCTGCAGCCAAGGTGATTGAGGTAATACTTCAAGCTTTATTTCTTCATGTTAAAAGGTAAAAGTTTTACCTCAATTTACCTCAATCACCTTTGCTGCAGGAGTGCATGCTCAACTAGTTCCTTGATTACAGTTTACCTAAGCAACGGGTTCGGGGCACGGCACCCAGGCCATCTTGTCAACACGGTGCGTGTAAGCTCTGCTGACTTATATACAATATATTCCATAAAGTCCAATTGGTTGTTCGTTCAAGTGTCGGACGAGGGGGTTTATACACCCAGGTCAATTTTCCTACTCGGTGAGCTATAACCTAGTAGTTGTTTTTTCCGTCACTATCATTTTTAAGCACAACTATAGCTTGTTGCTTTAGACAATTGGATGAGATTTAATGATTTTAGATTGGAGTCAGCCATTTTTTTCCTTACTTTGTATTACTCATCTTTCTATTCAGGCCTCTCCTATTCATATTCCAGTCTCTTATTTAAATCAATGCATGGTTGCTAGGGAAATTTGGACCCTAGCCACCATATTGCTGATATGGCAAACTGGAGAGCTGCTGAATGAAAAGCTAAATAACAAACCACAAATAATATCAAAACCAATTGCAGATTGTCTTAGAATATCATTCTCTACGTAATACGAAGTGTTAATTTAAAGGTGAACAACTCCTTTAAGGTTGGCATAAATGATATTTGGGCAGTGGGTAGGGGCAAAATTTCCTCTGCTGATGCCCACTCTCGGCTCGTAGATGGGCCATCAGCAGATGTGGAATTGAGAGAAGCTGATTCTTTATCTTGGGTTCCCCGATGTTGCAATGCTCAACATAGAATCAAGACATGCTGGAACTTGTAGTTTTGCAACATCTGGGCACCCAAGGTTAAAGCTGGCCATAGACTCAAAGATCCGCTCGTTTGGCGACATGAGCGGATCTTTCCCCAATATGCCACTAACGGCATGGCTATATCGGGGGTAATTTTAACGTTCGGCCGTATGGTCGAACGATCGAATTACGATACATCAAGGGGCTCCGACGGGTCGTCGGTAAAAATCAAACCTTCCCGATCGATATTGTGGCCAGATAAGCGGTCACGGGCAGATAAGCTGTCAAATTGGTCCAAACGACCGATATCGGCCACCTTAAGAGACGGGGCTTTAAAGACTTGAACAGTCTGATCACATGGTAGACCTAATGCAGCCTTTGCACCTGTTATTACATTCCCCCTGTTTGAAATTGTTGAGATAAGAGATGAACTACTGTATGTTCTCGATCTGTGGTCCCCAACCAGTGGCTCGCATGCAACATGTTGCTCACCAACCCCTTGGATGTTTTTGTCGGTGGCCTCAAAGCTGGTACTTTTTTTTTCTAATTCCTGGCTTGGAGGCAAGTTTTGGTTGCATAAAAACCAGGTGTACTGCCAAACAGAGCCTCCTGTAGGATGACAGTCCACATAGGGGTTACCAAACAGCCAATCACAGCCCTTATTTTGCACCACCAAGGGACATTTGTCCTGCTTGTGTTGCTCCCCAACTCTCTTTATATTTGATTGTTGCTCAAGGGTAAAAAAGGTTGGGGGACCCTGTTCTACATTCTTCAGTTCTGAGCGGCCAAGATATTTCTTTGTTGCATATTTCTTAGACCTTTTTGGTATTAAATCTTCAATGCAGAGCGCGTGTCCATTTCCCTGGAAATAATAAAGGAAGCTGGCACCAACCAATGCAGCGTTTGCTGGAACTAAATGCAATGTAATACACACCTTGATTTTTATATATATATATATATATATATATATATATATATATATATATATATATATATATATATATATATATATATATATATATATATATATATATATATATATATATATATATATATATATATATATATACTGTCGGTTCAGTGGACGCACTCCTTCCGGATTTGTTTCAATCGATGTTGGTGCGTTGGTCAAAGTGTAATACAATTCAGTAAGCAGGACCCGCACTCGTTCAAATTCAGTGAAATAAAAGTGTCTTTATTCACAGGTTCATTTTCCAACGTTTCGGTCCTCACTGGGACCTTTTTCAAGGATATATATATATATGATTGGCAGGCATCGGTTTGCTCTTTATTAAGCAGTAACTTGGCTACACTTTGGCTCTGTGTTGGCCACTTGGTGACCAGGTTGTGAGAGAGGAGGGTTGGTCGGATGTGCTTTTGCAACATTATATTTACTGTGATGTTCTGGGCCAGAGCCAAACTTGGTTTCCCATGACCTTTAAGATGAAGAGTCTTTTCATGTTGGTTTACTGTGAGTCACACTGTCAGTTTGCAGAGTAATGGAGCCATGTTGAAAGCGTTTATTGTTAATGAAGGTTTGATTCTGCTAAGTCTTTTTTTTCCTTTTGATGCCGTATAGTCTGTCACTAAATAAACTGTCTCATCCTAAGCTGCAATTGTTCACAATGCCCTCGTCCTATAGAATATGATTGAGTGCCATTAAAAGTGTGGTCCACCTTTACTTTAACTTTTAGTATGTTTAAGAACGGGTAATTCCAAGTAACTTTTCAATTGGTCTACATTTTTTCTTTCTAGTTTTTGAATTATTTCCCTTTTTCGAATTCCTTTTAACTTTCAAGTGGGGGTATCTGATCCCATTTAAAAAAAACAAATGCTCTGTAAGTACTTTTTATTACCAATCCTTGGTGTTCCCCCCTATTCATATTCCAGTCTCTTATTAAAATCAATGTATGGTTGCTAGGGTAATTTGGATCCTAGCAACCAGATTGCTGAAATTGCAAACTGGAGAGCTGCCGAATAAAAAGCTAAATAACTCAAAAACCATAAATAATAAAAAGAATGTAAAACAATTGGCAGTTGTCTCAGAATTTCCTTATTTGCATCATACTAAAAGTTAATTTAAAAGTGGAAAGCCAAGTTTTAGGGGGATAAACAATTACTTACAGACTCAGTTGCTGCCTGTGGGGGGAGGGGCACTTTGGGGTTCTGACTAATGAGAAGTTTCAATATGTAATTTCCAAAAAGAATATATTTCCCTATATATGGTGGGTGGGGGTCCACAAATGAATATGCTGCAGGGCCTGGTAGCTTCTGCCAAGCTTTCTTATAATGGATCTTATTATGGATGAAACAAGCATGTGAGGGGAGGTGTGCGGCTTCAAATAGGAGAAATACATTGTTTTAATAGAAATGCCCGTTTAGTGCCCATTAGGCACATGAGCACCATGGCATGAAATGTGTAAGGCCATTGGAGGTGCTTATTTTGTAATCCAACTTCAATAAAGTATTTTTGCATTTCTGTGGATTTCCCAGAGTGCCTGGCCCCTTTTGTTGGTATACACTGACCCCTATAAGTACAAGGCAGTAGAGTTCTTCCAGTACAAACACTTGGCACCTATGTAGTTATCCAGACAAAAAACCCAGGCTGATCTTGGTGGTGGTTCATTCTCAATTAAAAACGTAAGAACTTTGTAACCTGGTTATGTGTAACCTCCAGCACATCTGAAGACCAGACACAGGTTCCATGGTGGAGTCATGTGAGATTTTCTGTCTGACTATGTATATACATTGGCTTGTAGAACTTTGGATTCAGAAGGGACCATCACAGGTCCAAGCTTTGGTGATATGGGAGGGCTGCAGTTATTCTTGTTACAGGTGTATTTGGGTTTGGCGACACCTTCCCACGTGCACACGTTTTTGTTTCTTGTACGCTTCAGTAGTTGCTTTATAGTTCTTTGTCTATCCTGGGGAGCTTTGTACTGTATAAGGACACCCTTTGTGATGCCCCTGTTTATCTGTCAAATGAAAGCTTTGGGTCTATTTTCCATACAGCTGGTTAAGGACTGCCCATTGTGTGCCTTGCTCTCTGGCTCATGGCCAGGAATGACTTAGCCTTTTGATTCAGTTTCAGCCCTGCCTTCTTCATCCCGCCACCGTTTTAAGCATTTATCCTTTCTGATTGCCCTCAACTGCAATTTTCTTCACCATGAGTTTAACCTGTTTATTGCCATGTTGGGAGCATGTTCTACTTTGTAGAGTGTATACTTTGTGGACTGTATACTTTGTAGAGTGTATACTTTGTAGAGTGTATACTTTGTAGATTGTATACTTTGTAGACTGTATACGTTGTCGAGTGTATACGTTGTCGAGTGTATACTTTATATATTGCTGACTCAAACACTTCATTCCTGGTTGGCTGGCACGACTGTATGGTTAATCACCGCTAGCAGTTGGCACAGGCATTTAATGTACATAATAATTACAACTAAAGGGATACATGTGAATGTATATAAAGGGGAAGCCATGGGCTAGATGAAAGTTTATCACATAGGCAGATACAAAGATCTGGATGCTGTGGTTGTGTAAATTAGAGAAGTGGGAAAGACTGGGTCGTTGGGTTAATAGACTGGACTCTTTCTTTATTAAAATGTAGGTTCTGTTCCTGTATATTTTATATGACACCCAATAGCTTAGTTTCCTGGTGTTCTGTTCAATGCACTGGACTGAACTAACAGATTTCTGTAGTAGGTTGTGGGGTCCCTATAACTGGTGCTGGATGATCAGATTTTCCCTACTGAATGAACAGACAAAACTCTACTCTCAGGTGCATATAGTGGGCTGGGCATTAAACGGGTTGTTTACCTTTAGGTCAACTTTTAGTATGTTATAGAATGGCTAATTCTAAGCAACTTTTCAATTGGTCTTCATTTTTTCTTTTTCTTTTTTATAGTTTTTGAATTATTTGCCTCCTTCTGACTTTTTATTAGTCAAATATTTCAGTCTCTTGTTCAAATCTATGGTTGCTAGGGTAATTTGGACCCTAGCAACCAGATTGCTGAAATTGCAAACTGGAATGTTGCTAAATATCTCAAAAACAACAAATAATGAAACATGAAAACTAATTGTAAATTTACTTCTTATATCACCCTCTACATCATACTAAGGGTCAGGGCACACAGGCAGATTTGGGGAGATTAGTCGCTTGGCGACAAATCTCCTCTTCTTCGGGGCGACTAATCTCCCAGAACTGGCTATCCCTGCCTTCCTGCTGGCTAGAATGTAAATCTCCGGCAGGATGGAACTCGGAGCGATTAGTTTTCTGAAGTCGCTCAAAGTTTTCTCGTGAGGCAACTTCGGGCGACTTTGGAAAACGAATTGCTCCAAGTGCCTTCCCGCCGGCGATTTCCATTATAGCTGGCGAAAGGCAGTTCGGGGAGATTAGTCGCCCCGAAGAAGTGGACTAATCTCCCAAATCTGCCTGTGTGCCCTGACCCTAAAAGTTAATTTAAAGATGAACAACCCCTTTAAGGCTGAATCAGGCAGATTATCCTTCCATTCCACTGTAAGTAGAGCCCCAAAGGCGACAAAGAACAGAACTTTTTGTGCAGAATAATTCTGCTTGAGCTGTTCCTAATGCTTGATTCAGCAATCAAAAATGCCAGGCTGTATAATGGGGAGCACTGTGACCCCTGTAATATAGAGACACTATGGGATGTTGCTCCCCTGCTACAGCAATAATAAAAAGGAGATGATGCAATCTAAAACTAATCAGGGGGGGCAAAAGCAGTTTCTATATAAAAGGTCAAGAAATCCAGTTGACACAATACAATTGTTTTGTAAAATCTTTGTAATGCACTGAAATCTGCTTGATGGTAGGGGGAAATACCATTAGTTTTTTTGTTTTTATTTAAACCAAAAAAGCTTTTTTATCCCCCTTAAAAGCTGTTGGCAGGTGTTGTGGCCCTTGTCCTAGCGAGCTATAGCATTCTTTTGTACAAATTTACACTGACACTTTTTTCGTTCTCTTGATAAAAAGCTCTCCTCTATACTTGTTTTTTCATGTTCATGAATTCAGAGGCTTAAATGCTTTCAGATATGCTGCCCTCATTCCAGGCTGGGGTACGTATGACAACATGCCTGTAGGTCTTGTAGGAGCTTGATTTCCCAACGCTTAGCAGCACGGGGACTTTGAGAAGTGATGATACAAATAGCTGTGCATTATTATAGGGCATTCCTTCCAGAATAGGCTCTTTGTTCTGCAATAGGCTCATTGTTCTTGTGTAACAGCGCCCCCTGCTTGTACAGTCCAGTATTATACATTTAAAACAAGCTGATTTTTTTGTTTTGTTTTTCTCTTTAGTTCTTCTATTTTACTGAAAAAGTCCCGTTTGGATTTCTGCCTTCGATCTGATCCCACTTCAGAAGCAGGTATGACGAGAATCTTGGAAAAGAATAGATTGACGTGTGTGTACAGAGGAATAAGCACAGACAGGAATTCCTGTTGTAGGGAGGCAGTCACAATTGCTGGTTATAGGGGAATTTCTCCTTCAGAGAAAAAACATAAAATATATAAATAATCACTTACAGCTGGATTTTCTTCCGCCCCTAAAAAAACATAAAAAGCATCAGAAGTACGTATAAGATCCGTTATCTGGAAACCCGTTATCCAGAAAGCTCAGAATTGCCGAATGGCCGTCTCCCACAGGCTCCATTCTTTCAAAATAATCCAGATTTTTTAAAAATCATTCCCTTTTTCTCTGTAATAATAAAACAATAGCTGGTAATTTATCCCAACTAAAATATAATTAATCCTTATTGGAAGCAAAACCAGCCTACTGGGTACATTTAATGTTTATATGATTTTCTAGTAGATTTAATGTATGAAGATCCAAATTACAGAAAGATACATTATCCAGAAAAACCCAGGGCTGAGCATTCTGTATAACCGGTCCCATACCTGTACTTGCATATTAACTGATGCCTCTTAACACTATATTTTAGGCTGAAGCTTGACTTTCCTTTTAAAAGTTACATTTAAAACTAGGGATGCACCGAATCCACTATTTCGGATTCGGCCGAACCCCCGAATCTTTCGCAAAAGATTTGGCGCAATACTAAACCGAATCCTAATTTGCATATGCAAATTAGGGGTGGGAAGGGGAAAACATTTTTTTACTTCCTTGTTTTGTGACAAAAAGTCACGCGATTTCCCTTCCCACCCCTAATTTGCATATGCAAATTAGGATTCAGATTCGTTTCGGTTCGGCGGAATCCTACTGAAAAAGGCCGAATCCTGGGTGAATCCCGAATCGAATCCTGGGTTCGGTGCATCCCTATTTAAAACTAAGTTGTTTGATGGAATAAAGTTTTTGATTTTTTCTGAAATTTGTATCTAAACAGATCTAAACATAAAGCCCTGGAAAGCGACCTGTTAAATGGTAGTGGATTGTCATTAAAATGATCTGCAATCTTGGAGGGCAGTATACACCTACTGTATATACAGCTTTGCTAAATATGAGCATACTATTTAGATTATTTACAATTTTAAGGAGCTGATGGAAAATTGTTTTGTTTTCTCCTGAACTCATGCTCCTTTGTAAAGAGGGTAATTTGTTTAAACGGAGATCATGAGTTCTGAATAAACAAGTTCTATCCTGCAGCCTTTGTAGGCTTTGTGATAAGGTGTGGCTGAACCAGAAAGAGCCAAATTGAAGGTGAAGTAATGAAAAGAATAGGCAATATTCTTCAGTCCAAGTCCTATTGGTTGATCACAAAGGATGTGTACTGTCCTTTTAAACTGGTGAACATGAACACATTGCTCTCCAGTTTTTGTGGTGCTGGGGGTTGTAGTTCAAGGTCACTTATTCCCTTTGGCCCAGATACAGTCTGTAGAACTTCAATGGTCCCCAAACAGCATTTTCTTTAACTAGATTGATTATTTTTCCAATGTAATTGCCCTGATGCTGTAATTCTATGTAATGAAAAGTGTCTCTGATCATTCAATTTGAGTAAGGGATCAGGCTTTGAGTTCAGTTGCCAAGTGAAAACCAGTCACTAATATTGGCTGCTGGCCAAATGGTGTAGAGTGTAACAAATCTGCTGGGCTATATTCAGCCATGAGCTTATGCTCTGCACAACACATTCATGTAGTCGTCTGATAAATATATGCCACTCTTTCATTAACATTTCCTTCACAGAATGTCCTTATATGTGTTCTCCCCGGGGCCTGCGCTATTTCCAACCAAGGGGATTTCCACCCACGTATTCCCATTCCCGTAGCCAAGTTTCACCGGCCCTTTCCTTATTATTTCTCTCATCTGCTCCAAGTCACTCTCAACTTCCTTATCTTCTGTAATGCGTCCTCCCTTGGGTCGCTGCCATCTCATTTACTTAAGGAATACTGTCATCACTTTCAAAGAAAGGAGAGAAATAAGGAAAGAAAATAAAATGCTGCTCTGGTTCGTGATTAGAACTTCCAGTGTACTCGTGTTAAATGAAACCTGAATACACTGGAAGTTCTAATCATGATTACACACCGGGATAATTGTTTCACTTTGATTTGTGTACCTTTTTATCGGATTGCTTTTTTCATAAGACTATTTTTTTTCCTACTGTTCTATTGGACTATCCACGGAGTAATCAGGGTGGGTGGTTACACCAATTATGTATGCAAATTGTTTCATTTGGTCACTTTTTTTATAACGGCACAGCGTTTTTTGTATGCACGATAAAGGGTATTGCCCCGACACGTTGCACGTGCGCACTAATAAACAGCAAGGGGTAACCCTGCATTTGTTTGCCTTGAGCTGACCTATTGGAGGCCGTATCCTCCTACACTCTGCACCAAGCTATCCGGCAGAGGGTGGGTTAAGTGAATGCGCTGTTTTACCTGTTTCACTCTTAGGGCTAGTCCACACGGGGAGATAGCCCTGCGTTTGCGGTCGCGGCGACAAAGCGCCGCGCCAGTCGCCGCGACCGGCGCAGGCGACAGTTTTGTATGGGCGCCTATGTAAAAACGCCTGTGCTAACCACACGAGGCGATGCGCTTTTCAACAGTCGCCTGAAAAAGCCTGGCGAGGCATTTTCAGGCGACTGTTGAAAAGCGCATCGCCTCGTGTGGTTAGCACAGGCGTTTTTACATAGGCGCCCATACAAAACTGTCGCCTGCGCCGGTCGCGGCGACTGGCGCGGCGCTTTGTCGCCGCGACCGCAAACGCAAGGCTATCTCCCCGTGTGGAATAGCCCTTAGGGTAGTGGCACACAGGAAGATTTGTCGCCTGTGTTTTTATTCGCGGCTGCGGTTGACAAACCAAATCAATGGAAAACCTGGCTTTCCATTGACAATAATTGAAATCTCTGTCAGTAGAGTCCTGCACCTGGTCGGGTCCCTGTGGGTTACCCACAAAAACCTGCGGTAGCCTGCGGGTAGAAGTTCCGGGTGCGGGTATAGACTCGGAACGGCGGTTCTGCGGGTTTTCGGGCCGCGGGTCTTCTCCATAGCGATCTTTACTAGTTTTTTCTGATCACGCCTACTTCCGATGATGTCACTTCCGGTTCTCAATGACAGCACTTCCTGATTCTTGATGGTCAGCGGGTCACGGGTCCGGGTTGTAGATGAGGTACTTGCGGGTTAGGTAGCGGGTCCAAGCGGGTAAGAATGGGGGTCTGGGTTAAGGATCGCAGGTTGCAGGTACAGGTTCCAAAAAATAGACCCACGCAGGACTCTATCTGGCAGTATGCCCAACTTATCTCTAAGGGTAGGACTACACGTGATCTGACCCGCTGCTACAAAACGCCGGCAACAAATCCCATGCAACGGAAATAAGGTAAGAGAAATGTCGGATGAAGTCACAGCGTTGATCCGAAGAGACACGACTGTCGGATGCAGACGCAGCGTGCAGCATCTGCATCCGACAGTCGTGTCGGATCAACGATGCAACTTCATTCGACAGTGCATTCACTTACCTTATTTCCGTTGCATGCGTTTTGTCGCCTGCGTTTTGTCGCAGCACGTCGGATCATGCGGAAAACGTCGGTGTAGTTAGAGGCATTTCGGGAGATTTTCCCGTGTGCCACTGCCCTTAGTTGATTCTTGTGCGCCTTTCCCATAGTCAAAAGATATTGCAAACTAGTGTGTCTGATTAAAGGGAAGATGCCTTTCGGGAACATTATCATATAAAAGGCAATTATGCAGGATTACGAGGTCATTAATGTATTATCAGGGTAAGCAAAGCACTGGGTTTCCATAAAGAGATCCATATCTTACCAACCTGATACTTGTGAGAACAAAAACCACCATTGGCACAAATTGGGAGTCCCTTCTTAATGCCCACGGGATGAACTTCATTTTGCAAGTGGGAGGCAGTTTCCCAGGTCTAGTGCTGAGCCGTGATCTTCTTATTAATGATTATTTGTGAATCATCATAATTTCCAGCTAGGTATATGACTGCATGAGCAAGGGAAGCTGATTACACTCTGGCAGCACCGACTGAATTATTAAAGGGAAATATTTAGCACAGCTGTTTTAAATGATCCTACGGAGTTTGGCAAATAAGGAATAAAGGAGCCTTTCTTCCTGGCAGCCATAATTATGATTTAGTATCACTCAGTGAAAGGATTACCAGTCTTTCTGAGCGCATAAACCCCCAGATTATACGAGGTTACAATGGTTAAAACCGTAGCCTTAAACCATAGGACGTCCGCGGCCACCTTTTGTTCCTATTCATAACTTTACTCCTATATTACTTTGTGTCAGGCTGCTGCCTTTACTAGCAATGTTATGATATAATATGCCTATTTGTCTTCTTTATACAAATTAATGGAATTTAATTATAACAGGTGCACATAGGAAGTGTAATTTGTTTGATCCCTGGTTTCCATTTTTAAACAAACAAATTATATACTCTGGGACCCCTCATTAATAAAGCTTTTATTTGGATTTCTTGCTGAATAGAACCAGTGTATACTGTCTTCTGAAAATAATATTAAAAAGGTTGTTCACCTTAAAATTAACTTTTAGTATGATGTAGATAATTACATTCTGAGACCATTGGTTTTCCTTTATTATGGTAGTTGAGTTATTTAGCTTTCTATTCAGCAGCTCTCAAGTTTGCAGTTTCAGCAGTCTGGTTGCTAGGATCCAATTTACTCTAGCAACCATGCATTGAATTGAATAATAGACTGGAATAGGAATAGGAGAGAGTCTGAATAGAAAGATGAGCAATAAAAAGTAGCAATAACAATACATTTGTAGCCTTACAGAGCATTTGTTTTTAGATGAGGTCAGCGACTCCCATTTAAAAGCTGGAAAGAATCAGAAGTAGAAGACAAATAAAAAGTAAAAAAATAAATAGTGAAGAATAATTAAGTTGTTTAGAATAGGATCTGATGGTAGAGGGCTGATTAATATTCAGTAATAATGCATAATGCATTAGTTCCTATGCTGCCAGCTAATGTGATTCTGAATTGATAAATAGCCCTCTGTCATTTATTTTATATTGTTTGTGTATATTGTATAGAGACAGCAGCCCAGAATATGTCCTGTGAATCAGCATAAAAGAATGTGGGAAGCTCATTTTCAGAGGCACAGATATTCTCTGCTGAAATGGTACACAATTCAAAACATAAGATGCAATATTTGCAACTTAATCATTGCAAATAAAAAAAAAAATTAGTACAATTAGTGAAATTCCAAGTTCTTTTTCTCACCGGGGGTAGTATTATATTTCACATTTATGGAATATCATTTAACCTTGGCAAGAAAGTAACTCAGCAGCTGCCGCTCATAGCTACAAAAGAATATTGTCTCGGAAATGTTTTCCTGAACGTTGACATATACAGAATGTGGGGCTAAACCCGTATATGTAGCGGTATTGTCCTCTCCTTAGTCGTTAATTTGTTCTGCAGACAACGGGGAGCTGCTAGAGAGACATCTCTTTAATAGGGGATTTAGGAACTTTGCATGGAGTAAATAGCGATGTGACTTTCCAGTTCTGACTTGCACGGTGACATCAGCCAAACCAAATTTAGCCTCCTGTCCTGAGATATTTAAATGGACATGAGTGGCAGATTCTAGGCAGAAGCGCCTATTGTGCTCATCTCATCCATCACTGAAATACTGGGAGGATAGACGATGTTGCTGTACTGTTAAACCTGCCTGGGAGATTTTGTATTGCTCCAAGTCCAGACCGTAGCTGCAGGTCCCCGAGCACCTCTCAACTTCTCAGACAATGATGTTAAACGCTCATAAACCCCTAACGACTCAAATTGGCAGAGTGGAGGCTGAGCTGAACATCTTAAGGGTTCTTGGAGTCGGCAGTGGGAAAAGTAATATATAAGCACTTAAACTTGAGCACCCAAATTGTGTTGAGTCCTTTGTTGTCTGCACAAAATACCGTCAGCTGCCATATTGCTTTTATCAATACAGGCCTCGCTCCATCCCTAGCACCGGATAAGCATCCCTACTGGTCATAATTTCATGATGTTACTTTTTAAAAGGTGGATCCTGTTAGTTTAGCCAACTGTGACTATGTGGAGTTCCTTTTATTTGAAAATGATGGAATATAGTAGATAGAGCATGGCGTTTTGATTAAAATCTTGTGTTAGTTAGAATTACACGTATGGGACCTGTTCTCCAGAATGCTCTGGTTTTCCAGGATAAGGGATCTTTTCCTAATTTGGATCTCCATACCTTAAAGGGGTGGTTCGCCTTTAAGTTAACTTTTAGTATGTTATAGAATGGCCATTATAAGCAACTTTTCAATTGGTCTTCATTATTTTCTATCGGTTTTTAATTATTTGCCGCCTTCTGACTCTTTCCAGCTTTCAAATGGGGGTCACTGACCTCAGCTTAAAAACAAATGCTCTGTAAGGCTTCTCATTCATAGTTATTGCTACTTTTTATTACTCATTTCTCTATTCAGGCCCTCCCTTATTCTTTTTCCAGTCTCTTGTACAATTCAATTCATGGTTGCTAGGGTAAAATGGACAACTAACCAGACTGCTGAAATTGCAAACTGGAGAGCCGCTGAATAAAAAGCCCAATAACTCAAAAACAACAAATAATAAAAAATGAAAACCAATTGTAAATTGTCTCAGAATATCACTCTCTACATCATACTATGTATTCATTTGAAGGTGAACAAACCTTTTAAGTTTGCTAAAATTCATGTTAATATTCGCTAAACCCAATAGGCTGGTTTTGCTTCCAATAAGGATTAATTATATCTTAGTTGGGATCAAGTACAAGGTACCGTTTTATTATTATTATTATTATTATTATTATTGAGAAAAAGGAAATCAAAATTTGAATTATTTGATTACAATGGAATCTATGAGAGACGGCCTTCCTGTAATTCTGAGCTTTCTGGATAACTGGTTTCCGGATAACCGATCCTATTATCCTATCCATCCTGTCAGTTTAGGGTTATGATAGAATGTATGTCTATGTTTGTTTTTAAAGGTTTTTTTTTTGTCCATTTAAAATGTTGGTACATTTCAGTATCTAAATATTGCAAAGCTGGTTATTTAAGGCTTTTTCACATCTGGACATGAGCAGCATTATGTCTTGTGCTTCTGCCTTTCCCAACAACCTTCGACCTTAATTTACATAGGCAGAACATTTTCCATGTACTGAAGGGTTTATTGCAGAATCTTCCCTATTAAAAAAAGATTAGGTTTTTTTCATGCTTTTAGCTGAAGGCGTTGGCCTAGAAGTTATTGATCAACATTTTATGTGAGAACTCACGCTAGAGACCCTTGTGACCTTGGATAAATCATCTCCTGGTGTCCCGGCATAATTAGTGCACCTATAGCCGCTCCCATGAACATTGTTGAGACCCCTGTAGAAAAGTACTATAGATCAGGGATCCCCAACCAGTAGCTCGTGAGCAACATGTTGCTCTCCAATCCCATGGATGTTGCTCTCAGTGGCCTCAAAGCAGGTGCTTATTTTTTAATTTATGGCTTGGAGGCAAGTTTTGGTTGTATAAAAACCAGGGACATTGCCAAACAGAGCCTCAATGTAGGTTCACAATCCACATAGGGGCTACCAAATAGCCAATCGCAGCCCTTATTTGGCACCCAAGAACATTTTTCATGCTTGTGTTGCTCTCCAACTCCTTTTACTTCTGAATGTTGCTCACAGGTTCAAAAGGTTGGGGATCCCTGCTATAGATAATCCCCATTCCCCTGTTCCCTTTAAAAGTAAGAGTTCTTATACTGAGTGTAAGGATCATTAATAATGTGGTCTTTAATATATAGGTCTTAAGTTGTCCATACAGAGGGATATATTGGCTATTGATTTAAACTCTCTTGATTGATCTGAAAGTCTATTCTCCACTATAAGGGTGGTGGCAGACGGGGAGATAAGTCGCCCAGCGACAATGCTTCTCTGCTTTGGGCGACTAATCTCCCCAAATGCCATCCAGCCGGCAAGAATATGTATCGCCGGCATGATGGCATACGAATCGCTTCAGATTTCCGAAGTTGCCTCACGGGCAAGGGGTTAGTTGCCCGAAGTAGAGAAGATTTGTCACTGGGCGACTAATCTCCATCTGCCACTACCCTAAAGCTGGCCATAGACGCAAAGATCTGATCGTACGAATCGAGGATTTTTACCACCAGCAATTCTCATTTTTTCCTATGGGAAAACTTTTATTGGAGATTAGTCGCCTGCAGAAGTAGAGATTTATGTCTAGCGATTTATCTCCACTCGTGGCATCGCTCTAAGGGCCCAAATGACCAACATTTGGTTAGGACTTGTTGAGGTATAAGACTTGATTGGCAAGAAAATTCTGTTGCCTGTTGAGGCATGTGGTCCACTATGGTCTGCTCCGCATTTGCTCCTGTGTGATCTGATTGCTAACTAAAAGTCAAAAAGATCAGATCAGCCTGATTTGGCTCACTCTTTGGTTGGCCATTTGGCTAAATATTTACTCTTTGGTTGACCAGGCCAAATGATCAGATCTTTGTATGGGCACATTTCCTTGGCAGTGCCAATACTTTTGAGCAGGGGGAAATGTGGTTTTGTTTACAGAATATATAAACCTACAAATGTAGGCATCCATATGTTTTCTGGCTAATAGTCACTTGTGCTGCAATCCCAGCAATGTTTATTAAAGGAGAACTAAACCCTAAATATGAATATTGTTTAAAAATGCCATATTGTAAATATTGAACTTAATGAACCAGCCTAAAGGTTCAGCACCTCTATAGTAGAAACGATCCAGGCCTTCAAAGTTGTCACAGGAGCTTCCCATCTTGTATAGACAAACATGAGAGGTCCTCTGCACTCAACTCTTTATCAATATATTAAGGACATTGAGACATTTTGTGCCTTAAAGAGGTTGTTCACATTCCAAACACTTTTTTCAGTTCGTTGTTTTCAGATTGTTCCCCAGAAATAAAGACTTTTTTTCAATTACTTTCCATTTTTTAGTTTTACAGTTTTTTCAATATCTTAAGTTCCTGAATGTTCCTGTCTGTGGTTTTTCAGTCTGGCAACTCAGTAATTCAGGTGCAGACTCTAAACTGTTACAATTTGCTTCATTGGTTGATAAATTTCTCAGCAGCATCTCTCAAATATTAGCAACTATTGTATCAATTCTAACAGCTGCCTATAATGAAACTCACGGATTCTGCTCAGCAGGGACAAAGATAAGAAATATATCAGTTTAGAAAAGCTTACAGGGTCGGCGACCCCTCTCCCCAGAACTGCTTTAGAAGGTGAAAAATAAAACTTACACTTAAATATTAGAAAAACGGACACACATTTAAAATAGAAAGTGATTGGAAAAAGTCTTTATTTCTCGTGAACTATCTGAAACCAACTGAACTGAAAACAGGGATTGTTTGTCCTTATATTGCAATATATTTAAGCTGGCCAACTACGTCAAAGTCATCCCATATCTGGCCAGTCCTACGCTCAATTTTCATCTGATTCATTAAGAATTCTATTGCTTCATTATACATTTTATACAGGGACTGGGTTTTACCTGCCACTTACAAGGAAAAGTTGTGCTCACCACTATTTTTCAGGTGATCCCACTGGTGTGTAATAAAAGGGCAGCCAAGTTTGGGAGTTTTACTTTGAAAGCAGCTAGTAAGTTACAGGTAAAACTTAGTCCCTTTGTAAAATGTATAATGAAGCAATAGAATTCTTAATGAATCAGATAAAAATTGAGTGTAGGACTGGCCAGATATGGGATGACTTTGATGTAGTTGGCCAGCTTAAATATATTGCAATATATGGACAAACAATCCCTGTTTTGTTTAAAGGGTAAGGCATTTTTCAGTAGCAGTATGCACAAAATGTCTCTGTCTTAAATATATTGATAATGGGTTGAGTGCAGAGGACTCTTTTATTTGTTTACCTGCAACTTAGTTGCTGCTTTCAAGGTAAAACTCCCAAACATAATTGCCCTTTTATTGGCCACCACTGGGATCACCTGACTATAGCTGGGAAGAGAGGGAGGCGCAACATGGAGCTGTGTGTTGGCCTTTAGGGGCTCAGATAAGTGACAGCAGCACAGAGCATGTGCAGAGAATCAACAGAAAAGAAGATGTCTAGCTACTGGGGCATCTTTGGAGATGCAGATCTTTACTGCTAAAGGGCTGTGGTTGCTTTGGACTGGTACAGAGGCCCAAAACATAATGTACACAATTCTTCCCTGCTTCTTTAATTAACCTTTAATTCTAATTTAAGTGATTTGGCAGTTCCTTGGGTTTTGGTGCTGTTCCTCACTTAAAGCTGTTTCACAACAGTACACAAGAGTAGTTGCATGAAGTGTAGTTACACCACTGTGCATTTTGTTGTTTTATTTTGGTAGCTCTCAGTAAAACATTTGCAAAAGTGTGATTTTAACATTTTTATATTAAAAATTTAAATCCTAGTTATTTTATAGCCGTTGCATAGATATTTTATATTCAGGGTTTTTTTTATATATATATCAGCTTTCTGTTTATTGCAGAATAGCAACATCGTCACCCTCCTGACCCATGCTCAAAGCAAATATTGACTTAAACGCTAGGCCTGGTAGCCACAGGCTGTAAAGAAGTGAACAGCTGACTTGATCCTAGCCCACTTGCAGAGCTATTTATGGCAGATCAGCCGGCAGCCTGAGCTCCTCTGTTCAAGCCATAAATGGTTGCTCCTCTGTAAGGTTACCAGCACACTGCATTTGGCTTTGAGCGGAGCAGCAACAATCTTCTGGTTTTATGTGGGCAAACGGCAGGCATGGATTGAGACAAGATATAGAAGATAGAGTTTGCTGGACGTGCCATTGCTAACTTTTTCTAAGGACTTTTGAGGATCTGCTTTCCTGTGTTTTCCAGAGGAATATTTGGGTTGTCATTTAGTCACATGTCCGGTGTGCGTAGGTTTTAGGAAAGCTCCCGGCTGATATTGCTCATCTCATAATCTTCTTGGCAGCTGCTGCAGAAAATGCCCCGGTGTGAACAATAATTCTTTTTTTGCACCTGGAATTGATTTTATTTTTTTGGTTCTTTTTTTTTTTTTTGCATTGAATTTTTGTCTTTTGTGGGTTTTCTTCTAATATTTAACACATTTGTGAGGTTGTAAAGACACCTGTGTATCCCGCTTGAGAGAGTGTTAGCTTGGATTTTTAAGTAAGTATGTATTTTAATTCGTTTAAATGTCCTTGGTTTGTATGAAATTTGTGTTATAGGAAACTTGTGATTTATCGTTTTGTTCCTTTGTAACGTTTCCAGTTATTACCATACTGTTCCAGCTTGACAGTTTGGATTTTGATTTTCAAAATATCTTCAATCGTGGTGTAAGCAATGTTTTCTTTGATTATGACTTCTCACCAATTTTGCAACCAGTAGTTGCCGTAGTTGGTCTGCTTTTATCTGATACAGGACTATTTGGGGGACGTAGCATAGAAGAGGGTATTTGCACTTTTATCACAGGGATATCTGTGATCCAAGGGGTCTCATGGTATGCTGAGAATTATAGTTCAGCAGCCACTGGAATGCAACATATTGGACATTCCTTGTTTTTTTCCTCTAGTTGAAGGTTCCACCAGTTCTGCATTGTTCTAGGCCTTTTCTTGTCCAAGTCCTTTCCTAATAAGGATCCTCATAATGGCTATTGTATCCTATAAACAGTACAGTACAGTTTGAAACATTGAGTTTCTTGACCCAAAGATGTGAAGGCAGGATATTGTTGTTTCTTCTTAAGCTCGCTTTCATTATGATAATCTGTTATGTCCATAAATATAGATCTTCATGGATCTGGCTTACAGTTAATTGTTTCTGCCACAAGCATCAAATTTCTCACAATGGGCCAGATTGTTTGATGTAAAAATTTAATTTTTAAAAATTTCTGTAGACTTCGAATGGGTTTTGATAAGTAAAAACGTTGACCTTCTGGAGACAAACGAGTGTTCTATGATGGTATTTTTTGGCCAATGATCCAGTGTCCCAACTACTGTTGGCTGCTCTATAATACAGTTATTCTAGACACATTTCAGAGACACTCTTAAGCAAAATTGAGGCCTTAACCCATTTTGAAGGCCCCAATATGGCCTCCTAGACATCACTGTTCTGTGACACAAATGTTCCTGGAATTACATGCATGTGTTTAATAGGAAAAGTCAGAAATAAAGTGTGCAGCTACGTAGCAGGTGTTAGCTGGAGACCCCTGACATTCTACTAGATAACATCTGTGCCTCTATGTAAAGACAGCATTTGGGAGGTATATTTATCGAAAGGGTGAAAAGAAAGCTCATGACAGCTCGCAAGAGTGGAGATCTAGCTTCACTTGATTAGGATTTTTTTGGCATATTTTACTTATTTCTGACTTCTAGTGTTGAATGATGATTCTAGTGCCTTACTGTTTTTGTTTTCTGGTGTTGAATGATGATTCTTGTGTCTTACTGTTTTGTTTTTTGTTTTTTTGCAACTGGTTGGATAAACTTCTCTTATTTAGCAATAGCAGGTTTCCCCAGTGGTCTCAAGCTAAGCTGAGCCCATTGTCTCTCTCTAGAATCTAGATCATCCTGATCAATCCATTCATGCTCCCACAGCTGACTGCTCTACAGCTGGGATCTGAAACCTGTTTCTGCAGTTGTACTTCCAGAACCTGTGGCTGCCAGAATATTGATAACTACCCTCACATGTTCTGGAACTACATCTCCCAGTATGCTCACTTAGGCAAAAGGCAGAGCTGCATGGAGTCTATGAATATACTAAGGTTGCCTGAAAGTCACAACTCTGTTACAGCATTTTTTAAAATGTCATATTGTTTGTGTGTTTTTTTAATGGTTTCCGGTTTCATAATATTGTAAAACAATCTGTTTGGTGAAGGCTTCTCAGAGCCACAGATAATTGTAGATGCCATTGATAATGCAGATGAACTGTACCCTAAGCTTTAATGTCCACATTCATCATGGTGGTCAAGTTTCCCTTTAAGTACGTAATGCCCAGAAGAAGAGGGATAGATCCAGAAGAAGAGGGATAGATCTGCACCGTTTTATTGATGTCGTCAGCCCCCTTTTTACTGTATCTTTCTGCTCACTCACTTATCCTTTACTCTAAATTTTTCTCATTTGTTTCACTTTATTTTATAATTTAATTTTGCGAGGAGATCAACATCAGCTGAAACTTTATCCAACTAAGGATTTTTATTTCTTCTGCCAGTGCTTTTTGGTCAACTAAGTGATTCATAAAGCGAAACCTGATAGAGTAAAAGGCTTGTTGGAAGGTGGTTTGGAACTTCTTAAGGTCAAGGGTGCATAGACTGAATGTTTCCACCCTTACTCTTCTTTAATTCTCAGAGGCAACCAGGACATATTGGTTTAACAAACTTGTGTATCCAACAACCAACCCAGCCCAACCCATGGCTTTGCTCATTTATCGGCAGCAGTGTTTTTGTGAAATATCTCTTTACTGGAGCTGACACTGGATGTCAAACTGGAGAGGGTAGTTTAAATTCCAGTGTCAACTCCTTGTGACCTTGTGCATGTACCTTTATCTCTTGGTGCAAGCAACAATTGCTTTCTTGCTATACATTCCCAGTCGCATGTTTGAACAAAATACCCAGCTTTCTAATAGTTTGTCAATAAATACAGTCGTTTTGCACATTGTATTGGTAATGGCAGTTACAATAGGTGTCATTTGTTTGAACAAAACATCTAAAAGTTCTTTGCTCTTGAAAAGTCTTTATATTATTTTCTGTATCAAAAACTGTATATAGTATCCTTCCAGCTATGGATGAGACCTGGATAGTATTATTCCAGCCCAGCCAGTAGACCTGGTATTTCTCACCGATTGTGCTTTTTGTTAAAAAGATGCAAAAACACCAAATATAGGAATGTCAATTTTTTTTCTACAAAGGGTGGAACTTCCAACGGATTTAGATTATTAGGCCTCAGTAAAATACTCAAATTAGAAAAACCAAGAACGTGTTACAATATGATACTGTTGCCCAACTTTTATTAGTTGCTTCCATTTTAGGTGCTTCTATTTTTATTTAATGTGCTTGTGGGCAGAAGTGCCTTTTATCTCAGGAGAGCTCTTTTACTTTCTTTTCATTAAATTTAACTCAACACTCTTGTGGAAGAATTCATGGCATTGCGATTAGAAGCAGAATTGTGTGGACCAAAAAGCTTTCCTGCATAGAAATGTTATGTGCTATAGAGAGACTCACCCATTGTGTCGTCATCATATTTTTACGCTATCTAAAGGTTACTCATGACTGCGTCACCAAACATGCTCAAAATTTTTGCTCAGTTTTGTTTTATGGTGTATTCATTATAAATGCTTGGTCCCTGTATTTTCAAACAACTTGGAATAATGTGAATCATCTGTCCAGTGGGCATGCTGGTGCACCTTCAGTGTAGGCAGTACCTACTATTAAGTGACCTAGCAAAATAATCTCACCCATTGTGTCATCGTCACATTTTACTCATATGACTGGGTCACCAAACAAGCTCCATTCAATTAAACCCAAGAAGTGGACTAGAGTGGGCCTTTCTGATAATGCTTTTGCTCACACATGGAGCCCCATGTTTAATTTGAGTGTGTGAATAAGGTAAATAAGTAGTAGCAGATCCCAGTCATATGAATAAATAAACCAGCTGTAGATAATTATGCATAATATGTCTATTTACTATATACCTGTAGAAGACTAAAGTGAATGTGCACCCAAGTCTAAATATATTGGTATACCAAAATTATAGCCCATCGGAGCCCGTTACCCCCCAATCATAGTTTTGGGTAAGGAGGAAGGCAGACAAGGAGCAAATTTTATGTCTAGGCCCTTGGGTCTTTTCTGAGTCGGAGCTCACTTCAAAAACTGTGATGAATTTTGATGGTGTTTTGACAGATTAGATATCTGTATTTCTGCATTTCCATTGGGCCAAAAACCCCTGAAATAATAGCCTTTTGTGCCAAACCAGCAGTGCAGTTAGTTTCAATTGATTTGTGTGCAACAAAGTGGGATAATTGGTGTGGAATTTTAATCAACAATTCATCTGGCAACACCAGTGTCCTTTGGGCTTTGCTTATATAGACTCGCTATAGAGATACAGATATTTCATATTGAAATGTGCTTTCCTGTATAATCTTTCAACAGCTGTTTTTCCTTAGTCATCCCTCCAGACGTATCGCTTTTATATTTAGCGATCCTCTCCCATTTCTCTTCTTCTATGATTTACGTTGTGGAATTTCTTGGTTCAGTTGCTGCATTTTTGCTCAGTTGCACTTTGTGTTATGGTGTATTCATTATTAATGCTTGGTCCCTGTTTGTTCAAAACACTGGGAATCATGGGAATTATCTGTCCAGTGGTCAAGCTGGTGCACCTTCAGTGTAGGTAGTTCCCACCATTCAATGATTTAACTTCTAGCAAAATAATCAATCTACCTTCTTTTGGAGTAGTAAAAGAAGCTTAATAGCACACACTTTGGGCTCAAAGAGATTGTTTATAAGTGGAGGTCACTGTGACCATATACACAGCATCTAGTGCTGAGGCCAAGACCTTCCAGTAGTTGAATTATTTAAAATCGACCCTTGCTGGGTTTCTTCACATGTTTGCAAACTATGCTCTGTGCCTTATATTAGGCTAGATGTTCCCAAACTGTGGGGCTGGAAGCCCGCCTGAAGGCCGTTTAGGGCTCAATACCTGATTGATCTTCTGGTTACTCTTTAAAGCCCATCTTGAATTTCTAGTGAGATTGAAACTATGGTTTAATGACTGATGCAGATTCCTAATGTTTATATCCTTGATCTAATTTGTGCCCAAATCAAATTTTGGAATTCGGCCTTGAACCAGCTATTGGAAAGCCACTATAGTATATGTGGAATTAGTCCATATCTGTATATTGGTTGAAAGGGCAAGTACAAGGACTAGGTTAGAAATTAAGTACCTTATTCTTAGGGTCTGTTGTTCTGGCCCAGTGGTACATCAGCCCTATGATATTGAATATACATTTCTTTAGCTATGTGACCATATCCGTTTAGCGCTAACCCTAATGTATATAGGCAGCTTACATGTCCATGTCCAATGTGCTCTGGACTGATGGAGGTGCTTACTTGTGTCATAAAGTGCAATGCTGATGGAGTTCGAAATGCCATGTCCAATTTTATATATGTATAAGTAGATGTGACCGCACTTGCACTTTTTAAAAAAAGTTGAGAAACAATAAAATCTTGTTTCTCAACATTTTTTTAAAGACCTGTGAGTGCTGTCACTTCTATTGTTGATAGTTATTTTTGCATTAGCACCTTTTAGGCAGCTGTGTGGGGTTTATGGAGTGCATTCTTGTCTGTTTACTATATACACAAATATATGTATACTTGTGCTTTTGTATAAAATGTTGTTTTTACAATGAAATCCGTAATATTAGCAGCAGGACTGTATTTAGTCGCGGTGCTGTGCCAGGCACTAGACCTCAGCCTGCCCCTCTCATCTGCCAACCTAGGCGTGGGCCCTTGGGTGCCTATATGGAGCCCTGAATAGCAGCAGTAGTGTAAAGGCCCCCATAGACTCAAAGATTTTTCTTTGATGAACGACTGATTTCAGTGCAATCCAACCAATCTGTCAAATTATCGGGAGGTTAGAAAGAATTGAACGATCGTGCATTTAACGATTTTTCATCCGACATCGGTCAGAATTGATTGGCCAGGTTAGAAAATGTTCATTGTCACAGTGAAAGCTATCTATTGTCTAATAGTTTGCAGGTACAAGCAGGCAGCTACCCTCCATTTTCCTAGCTTCAACTAGACAACATCGCCTAAAATGTTTTTTTTAGTTGATGGAAAAAACGTACATTTAGAAGATCGTTTCAAGAAAAGCTTGGCCTTGCGATAACGAAAAGATATTTTAAAAATCCTAACATCTATGGCCAGCTGTTACATGCAGTAGTTTCAAAATGATTTGGTTACATTACACTTTACAACCACAATATTGACTATATTTTAAACGTACTTCTTCCTTTCGCACACAAAGCAGCAGTTCTGTTATGATTTATGGCTGAGATTCTTTATAACAGGACTTTCTGTCCATTGTGGTCAGGGATCCTACACAAAACAAATTGCAACCAATTATAATCAAATTGAATGAATGCTAGGAGTTTATATTTTTTTTTTGCAAGAAAAGATTTTCCATCCCCTAGCGCCATTCTTGTGACTTTTCTTGCTTACTTGTGATGTTCCATTTTCCAGATGCCATGCTTTGATCTCTTTTCTTTAGGAGCTTTTATAGTCCAAGCAGAAGTGTTTCCAAGATCTTTACAGGCCTCTCACTGTCAAGCTACAGAATATGTTATTTACAGCGCCGTGCTAAGTAAACACAAAGCTGAGAGTTGAACATACTTGTGTTGGAAGAAGATAGGAGTTTGTAGAAAGAGTTTTGTATGTGCTCAATTGATGGCACATAAGGTGCCAGGTACACCTGGTAACGTTCTAACCAACCTGACTGGACATCTTGGAAATGCTATGAGATCCTCAGCACGGAACAAGCAGAGCTGTTTGTTAGAGCGTAAGGTCTATGTAACACTGGATATTTGATCACTGTGGTTGTCTTAGGGAGAACCCCTTACCCCTACAGCAACGGCTTCCTATCAGGTAAATTGGAAAATAATTGATACCCTCTCAATGCTGCTACTGTGTGCCATATGCAGGGTGTTTCCAATTAAACTAGAGGTTTTCAGAACCTCTTTTGTGATCCGGATTTATTAAGGGTGTCCATTCTCTCAATAAGTTTAATATATTCATTGGGCAGAGTTGCCTACCCTTTTGACTGTATGCCAGCTCTACAAGTGTCATTACTGTTGTATGAATTTTCTGTTGACATGCACGTCTAGAGAAAAGTCTTTATTCATCTTTTGCCGAGGCATCACCATTACCGGCCAGGTGTCTTTGCCAAAATTTGGTGGGAGGGAGCTGTTTTATGTGTCAGCTCATTCAAAGCTTCATTGCTTTGCACAGTACCAGTGTACTGGGTACATTAGACTGAATTTGATTGCAATTGGTTTTAATAGTCTTTTAAGAACGAATCCTATTGCATTAAAGAAACCGTAGCAAAGTCAAGGCTGGCTGTCAAGAGTACAGGTATGGGACCTGTTATCCAGAATGCTTGGGACCTGGGGTTTTCTGGATAACGGATCTTTCCGTAATTTTAGATCTTCATGCCATAAGTCTACTAGAAAATCATTTAAACATGAATTAAACCCAACAGGCTGGTTTTGCCTCTAATAAGGACTAATTATATCTTGGTTGGGATCAAGTACAAAGTACTGTATTATAATTGCAGAGAAAAGGGAATCATTTTTAAAAATTTGGATTTGGAGAAGGCCATTCTGTAATTCAGAGCTTTCTGGGTAATAGTTTTCCGGATAACAGATCCTATACCTGTACTGTAGTGAAATGACTGGCATTCGAGCCACGTTGCCAGATCAGACCACTATTTACCCAACTGAGCACAAGCTGTATATGCCCTTGGGTTTAGTTTCTCTGCTATCTGTAATATAGTATCTTTTACTAGTGTCATAAATTCTTTCTGGAGGATAAACATAAACCGTTTATACAATAACAACTGTTGACTTCCTCATTTCAGCAAATCCATGTGTTTCTTGTTCATTCCCCCTGCCATTCAGAAACCCCTATACCAGCCCTTAAGTATTGGGGTGCTTTTTCTCCTGCTGTGAATGTCACTCCAATGTCCGGTCACAATTCATGTATGGATATGAAGAGGCTGAAGGTTTCTTTTCTGAAGTTTGACCTCATTTCCATGCCAGGCATTTTTAAAGTGCGTTTAAGAATGACATAAATAACTTCTAACAAGGAAAAGGAGAATGTCAGTGGAACATTCTGCTCACAGAGGTGGGGGGGGGAAGGAAACGTTTTTAATTGCTGGTCCCAAATTAGCTTTTAAATCAATTGCAGAATTTTTTTGCTAAAAAAATGATTGAATGAAGATGCCAGAAATGCCAATGTTGCCTGTCTGCACAGTTGGGCAACTTGAACACCCAACCTGACCATAGGGCTGAGTAATGCTGATGTTTTCTAACATACTAAGATGAAGGCCAATTAGGTAAGCACCGAATACTGGATTCGGTTCAGTTTTCGGTAAGGATTTCAGTAGGATTCCGACAAATCCTCATGCCTGGCCAAACAAAATCAAAATCCCTAAAATCGGGTGACTTTTCGTCACCAAACAAAAAGGATTCGGAGTTTCAGCCGAATCCAAAATAGTGGATTCAGTGCATCCCTAGTTTTGATAGTGTCATTAATTCAGTTGATGAATTAAGGTTATATAAATGGCTAACATAGGGTGAAACTTGAGAACTTTAGAACGTGTGATGTTAGCAGAGCACGTACCCCAAGGTGTAGGAGCTCGCATATTCAGCCACATAGAACCAGAGCTGTCTGAGTCATGGAGTAGGAAGCAATTTTGGGTACCTGAAGCCACCAAAAAAGTACCGACTCCTAATAGCTTTAAAAACAAGTACTGAAAATAATCAAATCAGATTTAAGAGCTTCTATGAAGGAGGAAATGGCAGAAGCAATTCTGTTTCTAAGAACAATACTTTGATTCATTTTGGATTGTATTTAACAGCTATTCTACAGCTATATGCCATGTTCAATTAATATACAAGTTGTTTTTGGTTTATGTAGTTTAACTTTGATTTTGGTTTAGAATTACCAAAGGATGCGGTTTATATTTCTGAGCTTTGGCAGCGATAAAATGCCTTGTATGTTGTGTACTTAACATGTAAAATACATTAGTATATTAAAGGAACAGTAAGGGTCATTGCACACGCTCAGATTTGGGGAGATTAGTGGCCCAGCGACAAATCTCTTTATCTTCGGGACGACTAGTCTCCCCAAACGGCCTCCCGCCGGCTAGAATGTAAATCGCCGGCGGGATGGCACTCGGATCGATTAGTTTTCTGAAGTTGAAACTTCGGACAACTTTGGAAAACAGGGATTTACATTCTAGCCGGCAGGAGACAGTTTGGGGTGATTTGTCGCCGGGGGACTAATCTCCCAGAATATGAGCGTGTGCCCTGACCCTAACACCAAAAAACAAAAGCTTTTTAAAGTAATTAACATATAATGTACTGTAGGCACGCACTGGTAAAAGCTGTGTGTTTGCTTCAGAAGCACTACTATAATTTATATAAATGAGCTGCTGTGTAGCCATAGGGACAGTTTTACTAGTACAGAGCAGCAGTACATATATAAACCTGTGCAGTTCCTTTTCTCTCTTTTGTGCCATTAGGAAATATCAGTTTTCATGCCGTTGTCAGAGACTAGAACCAGGCAGGGTTAGGCCGAGCTGGCAACTATTTAGGGCATTTTAGGTAATTGTGCTGAGGCCCTGTTCCCATAGTGTTGGTTTTGTGTCAGGATAAATTTATTCTGCATAAAATTGGGCAAATGAGGGCATTTTTTCAGTCGTCCTCTGTTTCTGGTACTAACAATTTAATTGCAAGCTCTGTGTGAAAGAAACATACAGTGCTAATATATGCACTCTTGCTACCTAGCATCCCTCTATAACCATTACAATGATCTCAGCATTGTTCATCTGTAGGGGCTGGGTGTAACCGATCACAACTTTATATCTCCATATAGTAGGCCCTTCTGATTAGGAGAGTACAGCTTTGCGGGAAATATCCATGGATTGTCTCAGCTGGCAATAAAAACCCAAATTTATTTTCCAGTTACTGCACAAAGATTTGCATCTGGGAGTCAGCATGAAATCTCAATGTAACGCATGAAGCCATTGCCATGGAATGCTCACAAACACTCTCAGCTGGGGAATCGTTGCCGGGCACTTTAGCAGATCCAATTGGAAGCAGAACGCATGTAGTTCTGTATGTTTCGATACTGTGTACTTGCTGCATTAGCAACTCATTTGTACATTGAGGCATGTAAAGATGGAGTTGCAATATTAGAAAAAATAAGAAATAATATACCACCTCTTGAAGAATATAAGGATATAGGTATATCCTTATCACATATCTATAAACAGGGGGTCCCAGCCTTTTTATCACCCATGAGCAACATTCAGATGTAAAAAGAGTTGTGGAGCAACTGAAGCATAACATAAGTGCTGTGATTGGCCGTTTAGTGACCCTTATGTGGTCTGGAAACCTACAGGAGGTTCTGTTTAGCAGTACACCTTTTATGCAACCAAAACTCGCCTCCAAACCAGGAATTCAAAAATAAGATCCTGCTTTGAGGCCACTGGGAGCAACATCCAAGGGGTGGTGAGTAACATCTTGCTCATGAGCTGCTGGTTGGGAATCACTGCTATAAACCAACTGTTAATTTTGAGGTCACTGCAATCTTGGATATTATACTTGAACCAGGGGTCATCTAATTATCTGATATCTGTTTTCCAAGGTTAATTGTAATTTCTTTATACATTAAACTAGAGGGTGCATTATTTTATTTGGCTATATTGCATGGGCAGATAGTACATTTTCTGAGGTGCCTGGGAACCCATCCAGTACGCTCTGTGTGTCTTATTTGCTGAAGTTTTGGAGATATAGACCTTAACCAAAATGTTATGGAGCTACCCGGTAGAACATCTAAGGTTGCTGTTCCTTGATTTATACAATGACCATTCAGCTATGTATGTGAATCAATGTACCTTGGGATCTGCTCTAGGTGTGTTCTGAGTCCGTTAAGCCAGAGAACTTTTATAGCCCACTAAGGACAGATAGAAAAGGCAGATACTGAAAGGTGTGGGCTGTTAGCACATGTCTTTAGCTGAAGAGATCAGCAGATTGACTAACACAGTGCCCCCTAAGGACCTATTTAACTAAACTCCAGCCGCCATGTGACCTGTCAGTCCAGCTTGCCAAAGATACCGGCCACGGGGTATGAAATATTGCAGCTATTAACTAGAATTATGGCTCATTAGTTGACAAATAACAAGCCTCTAGTGAGTTATTTAACATTTTTGGAAAGATTTCTTGATTCCTTGCATGTGACTCCTTACACCTGGCCATACTACCACTATTATTCCTTCTTTCACTGAAAGACCTAGATTGTTGTCTCATACTGTTACTACTGTGCTAGTACTGAGGTGTAGGTATAACCTTCACCCCATAAACAGTGCTATATAACACTTACACAAAACGCTCTCGCCTACACCTGTTTCTGGTTATTAAATTACAGACTGATATTTCCAAGTTTCTAGTAGAATGGTGCCTTGCCTTGAAAATCTAATTAAATATTGGATGGCCCTTTCTTCTTTATGACCGATTTGTATCAACAGGGCCTCTGCCTAGTACTGGACACCAATGGTTACTGATTGTGATGACTGATATTATTGGAAACTGGCAATTTTGCTTTGGGCGTGGAAAACAAAAATGGCTGCTCTCAGACCATGGCCAGGAATCCCTATTTGGTTTAATACTGATATATTTTCATATTAGCTTCAAAGTAGACCTGCTAAAGGTCTGAACCACTGGTCTACACCTACTACCATGACCATGGCCATGCCACTTATTGGTGTTTAAAGTCAGTGATCATATCAACAAGATTGCAAATGTCATTTACCTACCTGTTTAAATGACTTCCATATACAAGTTGCCCCGGGTTGGTTGTTGCACCTAGAGGATCACATTTGAGCATTATAAATGTGCAGGGAGCAGAATGTCACTTTGAAAGTAACATGCTAAACAACAGATTTCTAAAGGAAAATTTCTATTTAAAATTTTAATGAAAATTATGAATATTTATAATTACAATGTAACCTTGAAACAATTCAGATATTTCCTTTATTAAAGTGAATAGTGGCTGCTATTGGAGGAATCATTTGGATGGATATAGAAGACCATAGAGAAGAGGGGCCCTTGGAATTGCAGCCATCTAAGGGGGAAATAATAATATGAACTGGGTTGTTTGATGATGTGACTGTATCCCAGGGAGCTGCTGCATTTGTTCTATTGACAAACAGCCTAAACCACATTACCCAGCAGTAAGAGTTGTTGCTTTAAGCACACATAGTCGTTTTTCCTTATTGCAGGGACAGGGAAATTTTCCTCTACACAGACAAAAAGTAAGGGTTATTCCTGGTCCAGCACCAGCGATTTTAGATTGCTTACACAGAGAATATATGTTTATTTATGGTATACAGATTCATTAAACTGAGTTTATAAGCCATGTTTAAGTTGTCTAATACAACCCGTCTGATGGGAATTAATCGCCTTTAATGTCCAAACACTCACTAGTTTAATACAATATTATAACAATGAAAAGATTCCAATAACAAACAATCTGAGGGTGAGGACCATGTCAGATAAGGGGGCAAATACATATTGTTCTCTGATGGAATATTCCAGCTCTCTATACTCACACGGGGGCAACAAAAGGGCAGCTTGATGTCAGCTGCTGCTGTTCCCAGCATGCTCAGTCAACAGTTAAAATGGCTTTTAAATGTCTTCTTTTTAGGCAAAACCTCACTTGTCACTCGTGTAGTTGGATCAACAGACCTCTTTGAAGGACATGTGCAGAGACTGTATGGTGAGTGCCAACGTAAAGACTGTGGCCAAGTGCCACATTGAGATTTTTTGGGCATAAGTACATCTGATCATTAAATGTGTCAAGCTAGTTCTGTGGTGTGCAAGGCCATTCATGTACCATATCCACAGAATCCAACAGCTAGAGGAGCTATTGAATCACAATGCTCTGTCCTTTTGTTAGCAACTGTGGCCTATTATTTCAGCTCTTGTGTGCCACGCTGAATCTAAGATCGTTTATAGGATGTGTGAAGCCTTATTCCATGGATGGTAAAGTAACTATGTCATGGCGCCACCTCATGTCTTAACCAGCCATGCAAACTCACTTAATTGCATTATACTGAGCAGAGCTTTTAATGTAGTTGAGCCATACCTGCAGTGAAGTATAGTGGTGGTAACATTTTGCTCTGAACTTTGTTTTCATTAGGAAGGATTGGGTTCTTTTTTAAATCAAAAGAAAAATGCATGGTGCAAATTGCAGAAAAATACTGTAAAGGAACCTGCTTCAGACCATGTAACTTATTGGGCAGTGTATGGGGGGACCTCTGACTTATTTCCCTGACCATTATCTTGCCAAAAATTGGCCATATCAGGGCAAGATCTCCTCGTTTGATGACCTCTCCAAACGAGAGTATCTTCCCATGTATAGCTACTGTTAGACATAAGATCGTGTCTACCAAACCATACTATATTGCTTATTTAAGGTGAACCTTCCCAACCAATATCAGATCTTATTGTAATATTGATTGGGATGTAGATGCACCATCACCACACAGAGCCATTTCTAATGTGACCTAGCTGTTCACTTAAGTTTAGATCAGCTAAATTTGATTCACAAACACACAAAGTAGTGCTACACAATTACTCTAACCGCCTTTTGTAGCATGCCAACTGTGACTGTCTCCCCATGTCCGGTCCACACTCCAAAATGTGTTTCAGCAGCACTCCGATGTAGTGAAAAAATAATTTATTTGTGCAACAAGTGAAGCAACATTTCGGGCTTGACCAGCCCTTTATCAAGCTTATTGCACAAATAGGTTATCTTTTTATTGCATTGGAGTGCTGCTGAAACATATTTTGGAGCTAAATTTGATGCACAACTGGGGCAGGTCTTGATATATATGGTCAGCTTTAGATGTGGAGCCCAATTTACCATACCAAGCCAGGCATGATATATTGTATTTTGACATTTGTTGACAACAACAGGCCTTTTTCTATAGAGGAATACTTATATGGCTGCCAGTTGACCTCTGTGTAGAATTAAACAGAGTCAATCTCTATAGTCGGTTTTCTTCTTTATGACAAATTGTGCTGGGGGTTATGTTTCATTTATTCTGGACTAGATATTTATGACTTTGCCCATCTAATGTTCTTTAAAATGTACCACACTTTATATCTACATGTAAGGCAGTGTGGCTTGTCTGGAGATGGGAAGGAGCTCCACATGTTGAATTACTGGTTTTGGGAGGTTCTGGTTGTTGTACTTTGTGGCCCATTTGGAGGCCTGCAGCTTCTCCACATGGGGCTTCCAAAACAAAATGTAGCCGTTCGTGCATGTAAATAAACCTACAACTTTGTAATGTTTTTCCGAATTGACCACTTTAGTGCAGCTTCACTTCAAATGGCATGTGATTGTTCATCTCATCAAAAATGAAGTGAAAGTTGGAGCAAGCGGCAGCCGTATCTCACTCACTTGCTCCTACAGAATGTGCCCTACAAAGTCAGATGAAGCTGCTAGCGTGTCTAGGAGTAGCATGATCATGTATATACAGATGGGTGATAATCCCTACTTATAAATACGTAAATATTTTCCCTTTTAAGTACTTAATCGTTTCGAGTCTGGCAAACCTGCTTTCAATAAGAGGTTTATGGGATTCTGTGCCTTTTCCACCTCAGCTTGGTGAAAACATCAGGAAGGGTCAAGGGACTTGGATTTCCCCAATTATGCACCTTGATTTTTTGAGCTTGCCTCATGGAATGTTAATATTGTTGACATACAACTCCCAATACCCACAACTGCTTTTGGTTGCCAGTGGTTTGCAGGGAGTTGCATGCTAACCTCCCTGCTATACTTCTCTGATCTGTTGACATCCGAATAACTTTTTCTCTTTCTTTTTTTTTCTTTTTTAATATAGGCTATCCTCCCTCTTTTTTAATAGCAAATCCCCTGAGAAGTTCATTAAATCCTCCTGTTCCTGTGCAGTGGCCAGAAGCCTATTATTAGCCTCATTCATTTCACATCACTTAATTTGCTAATCAGAAATGATGACCTGTTTCTGATGGGGCTTTGGTTGCATCACTCATTACACTTATAGAGCCTGCTGGAAAGCCTGTTTCTCTTGCTGGCCTTGGTTTTGGAAGTAGCTCCATAAAGTGTCTCCTTCATCTTATAGTACATTATTGTCGATAACCCATGACTTTGCCTTGTTGACTTGTTGGATCCCCTATTTGGCCCTTTCCTCTCTCTCTGCCCAGAAATATTATCATCCGTCCCAGTTAGAGTTTCTTGGATCCGTGCCGCGTTCCCCTTCTCTGAATCACAACTGAACTAGTGTCCTCTCTTGTTGGTACATGATTTGTACATAATTCTAAGACCGCATGAGAGGGTTGCATACAGTTAAAATAAACATTATTATTCCCAAAACATTATTGCCAAAGATAAACCTCCAGGACACATGTTTAAGCAGTCGCTGCTTTGTCCACAGCAGAGAAATGACAAGACCAGTCACTGCTGGTATCTCCCTGCTAAATTACTGCAGCTGTGTGCCATATATTCATGTTTTTCTCTGTAATTTAACCCTTCCCTGCACTGACTCAGAAGTATGTTTAGTTTATGAATTTTTCTGTGCCCTGTCCCCAACTGTCCCATTTTGAGCAGGACAGTCTTGATTTTGACAGCTCAACCCGCAGTCCCAGGTTTGTAAACAAAATGTCCCGACTTTCTCTTTGATCTCCCGCACCGAACAACCAGAAAAATATACAACGTTTTTAACTTATTTGGCTTTTGGCAGAGAGTCCAGAATAGATACTTTTGTAACAATATAAGATAAGCAGGTCTCTTGGGGGAAACTGATTTGCAGCTTAAAGGGCAATTCACTTTCATTAGCAAAACTGTAATAACACATAAAAACCTCAGAAATGTGTTCAAACTTTCATAACCTGCCAAATTTTTATATAATGAATGGACATGGTAATTGGGTGCCATAAAAATGGGCATAATCAAAAAAATTCTCAGTGCTCCGCAAGGCAAATCTTTTTTTTCCCTCTTTCTATTGGAATGCATGTGTGTACAGGTATAGGAGGCCTGTATATTCGTTATCCAGAAAGCTCAAAATTACAGGAAATGGGTCTGCCATAGGCTCCATTTTATCCAAATAATCCAAGTTTTTAAATATGATTTCCATTTTCTCTGTAATAATAAAACAGTAGCTTGTACTTGATCCAAACTAGGCTATAATTAAGCCTTACTGGAAGCAAAACCAGCCTATTGGGTTTATTTAATGTTTACATGATTTTCTAGTAGACGACTTAAGGTATGAAGATCCAAATTACTGAATGATCCATTATCCAGAAAAACCTCAAGTCCCTAACATTCTGGATAACAAATCCCATACCTTTATAGATTATTGCCAATAGCGCCATTCGTGTTTACCGGTAACCCAATTTAGGTTAATTTTTTATTTCCTTTAAAAATGGTGCACTATTAAAAGGGCTACTAAAGGCTAAAAATGAATATGCTTTATTTCATATATAGAACTTACTGTAGCAGCAGAGAGGTTCAGCAGCCCTGTAACAGTATTGATCCAAGCGTTCAAAGCCTTCCACTGGAAACTCCCTCTTGGATTTTGTTTGGCCGTCTTCAGAGTGTCCGTGACACTGCACATGCTCCGTGTGCTCTGGGCTGCACTTGAGAAGCTATGCTTAGGGGTCAGGAGATATTCCCAAGCAGAAAATGAGGTTCTATCATAGCAGCTGAGGCTACAGGACTGATTATGAAATACTGATGCACTGGTTTCTAAGATGCCATGTCACTTTGACTAAGTTGCCTTGTGTTGCGATTTTATAATATATATATATATATATATATATATATATATATATATATATATATATATATATATATATATATATATATATATATATATTACTGCATATTGTGAGTGGGTCCCTAAGCTCAGCTATGCAACATCAACCCAGAGCATGTGCTGTGAATTCGCAGAATAAAAGATGGGGAGCAATTGGGGGCATATTAAGAGGCACAGATTTTCACTGCTAAAAATCTGTAAAGTGTAGTATTTAGGGATGCACCGAATCCAGGATTCGGCCTTTTTCAGCAGGATTCGGATTCGGCCGAATCCTTCTGCCCAGCCGAACTGAATCCGAATTTGCATATGAAAATTAGGGGTGAAGAGGGAAATCGTGTGACTTTTTGTAAAGTAAAAATGTTTCCCCCTTCCCACCCCTAATTTGTATATGCAAATTAGGGTTCGGTATTCGCCCGAATCTTTCACAAAGGATTCGGAGATTTGGCCGAATCCAAAATAGTGGAACCGGTGCATCCCTAGTAGTATTAAAAACCCAATTCTTTAATATACTTCAATATTCTTTACAGCACCCATGGTGCCCTGCTGAACTGTAATTGGTGAAGGTGTACCCACCCAAGGTTTCATATAGACGCCCATACAGTGCATGCAGCATGCAACAGAGGCCACTACTCATAATTAGCCATGCGGCGTGTGCACTTTATTGGTGTTCAGCTGTAAGAAGATGATATTGCAACCTTGCTTAACTGGAGCTGGTTGGATATTAACTCCCCAGATTAGCAGAGAGTTATTGCAATTGCATGTTGGTCGTAAAGCCAACACTTAACTTGCTTTTATATCAATCCTGCATTTTCTTTTAACGTTGTTTCCTAGTAATTGGTGATGATTGTAAGCGTGTTTGATTTGGTCGCAGGCCATATCCCTCTGCTGAACAACGAAGGTGCCGTGTAGGTGCATTCCTGCAAGTCCAGCAATCTTTGCACCGTCCTGATTGCTGGAAGGAGGGGGGTGAAAGGGAACACTCCTTTTCTTTAAGAGACAGTGCTTTTTATTTATTTTCCTCCTTCAACTTCGCTTCTCCCTCACCCAGTTGTATCTCGCACGATGATTTCTCCAAAGACATATGTTTCAATTTGGCCAGTGCTCCACTTTTACAGATCTCCCAGTCTGTGTGACCCAATCCGCAATTCAGTGCCTAATTTCTGTTTGTAATCTGATTACTGGCTTGGATTCCTCCACATCCCAGCCCATTACTATGCATTCACTGTGCTCAGCGTCTCTCGCCTGACAGCCTCAGTGCAGTGTTGGGAAAGCTCTCTCGCTCTGTCTCGCTGAGATTGCTGGAACAGCCCAGGGATTAGGGTGCTGCCCTCTTCGCTGCACCCTCAGGTTTCAGGGGGAAGCGATGTTCCGAAACCGCTGGATCTCCAGCTATGCTGGGAGTGTTATCTGTCATGAGGATCCAGGTTAGTGTGGTTTTTCTATTCCATTTAGCATGATATCTGCAGCTTTGAAGAAAACCTACAGCAACTAAAAGCCAAAGTCAAACCGGGGCATGCAGCTTTGAATACAGGAGCTTACGCTCTAGTTTTTGTTATTGCCATTTTCGGCTGTTGATTTACAATTAGTCAAAGGCAATCGGGGCAGGGGGATGTATGACAAAATGCTCTCTGGTTGTTCTGGGAATTGTAGTTCTTCTAGATCTGGAGGCCGCAGGCTGCCACTCCCTATCATAATCAAATGGTTTCATAAACAGAAGGATAAATGGCAAATATTTTATGGGTGTTTGTGTGTTTTTTATTTAATTTTAATGCTCCTCAACAGCAGATTAGAGAAATCTGATAATGAGCTTAGCTTGACTTTGCCTGGTTACTATAAGGTCAAAACATAGACTTATGTGTATTACTAGTAGCACCTTACCCTGTACATGCCAGCAGCAGCCAGTCAGGTATTAGGCCTTTCACTGACCCCCCAGTGGGCTATTTATGGTTTCTGAGAAAGATCTTTGAATGTCTCATTACTCATTGGGCTGGGGATGGTACAGCTGCTGGCAGCTAGTGACCAATTTTACCACCGACTGTCAGATTGATGCGCTGCCCTTCCGGGAGGGGGATGTAGCTCTGTCGTCTCACTGTGTTGCTGCCATGCTGTTATAAGCATGAGAATTCCTTAATTGTTTCCTGGCTGTGGCCTTGAACAGAGCCCTTTAATTCTCAGCAATGGCATTTCTATTCATGGTGATAAATGCAAGCCCCAGTCACATTCACACCAGGGGAGCAGCGAGTAAGATGCTGGACTGCTCGCTGACTTGATAGAAACATTTAATCCAGGTTGGAAGGATAGTTTAGCCTAATAAATGGTACTAAGTGATGTCATCCCTTACAATCAGTGTTCAGTGATGTCACATGAGACCTGTGACTCACTGAAACACCCGTATTGTAAAAATTATGTAAAATATGTTATATGTGACCTTGGAGTTCCATAACCTTTATAACCAACACGTGATCTTGGCCACTGGCCTTTAAGTGCTCATGGAACCTCTTGGTGATCTCTAATACAGGTATGGGATCTGCTATCCATAATGCTGTGAACCTGGCATTTTCCGGATAAGGGATATTTCCGTAATTTGAATCTCCATAAACCGTCTACTTAAAAAAAAAAAAAATCATGTAAACATTAAATTGACCCAACAGGCTGGTTATGCCTCCAATAAGGATTAATTATATCTTAGTTGGGATCAAGTACAAGCGACTGTTTTATTATTATACGGAAAAAGGAAATCATTTTTTAAAAGAATTGCTTAAATCTAGTCTTATCAGAGGTGGCCTTCTCATAATGGAGCTTTCTGGATAACAGGTTTTTGGAAAACAGATCCCATACCTATATACTTATATTTTCAAATAGGGGGTACATTTTTGTCTCTTTCAAAAAAATTACCCCTGCTATGACTCTGTCATTGATTTTACAATCTGGTATCCTTAAAGGGGAAGGAAACCTAGTTGGCGCAAAAACCTTCCCCCCCCCTCCCGTGTGTTGCCCACCCTTCCTACTCCCCCCTGGCCTACCCGTCCTGCTGGGCAAATGCCCCTAACTTGTTACTTACCCTTCTGCGCAGGTCCAGTCCAGGGAGTTCACAGACGACATCTTCTTCCACGCGATCTTCCTGCTTTGAACGGCGTTTTGGCGCATGCGCAGTAGGAGCATTTCGCCGGTACGGATCTACTTTGCATGCGCCAAAAGTCATGCAGTACTTTTGGCGCATGCGCAGTAGATCGTACCGGCGAAATGCTCCTACTGAGCATGCGCCGTTCAAAGCAGGAAGATCGCGTGGAAGAAGATGTCGTCTGTGAACTCCCTGGACTGGACCTGCGCAGAAGGGTAAGTAACAAGTTAGGGGCATTTGCCCAGCAGGACGCGTAGGCCAGGGGGGAGTAGGAAGGGTGGGCAACACACGGGAGGGGGGGGGAAGGTTTTTGCGCCAACTAGGTTTCCTTCCCCTTTAAAGAACAAGAAAAGTGCAATTTCCTGGTGAGGTGCCGCTCTGTGAATATAATCACTAACTTGTACACCTGACCATCACTTTTCCTTTCTGAAAAACTCATCAGCACAGGGAAGGTTTCCTCTGAGTGCCACCCTACCCTCTCCATGGATTTTCCAGAGATCCCTTGCAGCTCCCCATAATAACCAAATTTCCATTGTTACAATAAGATTTATGTGAAGGGGTCTGGAAATCTGCAAGGGACCCCCTAAGAAATCTTTGAGGATGTTTGTACTGTCCCAGAGCATTGTATGTAACCTTACCATTTCATTCTGGCTTTCTCCAATTATTTTTTCTGCCTCTGGAGATACAAATGAAGTTGTGAGCATTGTGGCTCAGTGACTCATCTTAGCGGCTAAATTGTTCAATGACTACTCAGCTAGCGGCACAATGTTAAATTGTTATAAGGATCTGTTTACACTGCTAACTCCTTTCTAGCAAAAAGAACCTGGAGAATGTTGGAACCGGTAGAGATTTTCACATGTTTCTGTTTTGTTTATGTTTGCTTTGGCTTTTCTTCAAAGTAAATCCCAAGGTCACGATGTTGCCATCAAAGCATTGTGTATTGGCTTTATTGGTCTAGCAGAAAAACTGGCACGCCGTGTGGTGTATGCCATCGGCTACTGAGTAATTGCTAAGGACCTGGCTAGCTGATAATTGAGCTGTGGCTATTTCCTTATCTGAGTAGGAACTTTTTGAGATGGAAGGGCTCAAAGGTACAAACAACCCTCCATGGCAGATTATATGCTAAAATGTTCTTTAGTCTTTAAAGGGAATCTGTCATGATTTTTATGATGTAGTTTTTATTTCTAAATTACACTGTTTACACTGCAAATAATTCACTCTACAATATAAAATTTCATTCCTGAACCAGCAAGTGTATTTTTTTTTTTTACTTGTAATATTGGTGTGTTTTTGCCTTCGCGGGTCATTTTGCCTGGTCATGTGCTTTCAGAAAGAGCCAGCACTTTAGGATGGAACTGCTTTCTGGCAGGCTGTTGTTTCTCCTACTCAATGTAAAAATGTGTCGCAGTGGGACCTGGTTTTTATTATTGAGTGCTGTTCTAAAGGTGGCCATCCACAGGGAGATCCGCTCGTTTGGCGATGTCGCCAAACAAGCAAATCTCTCCCCAATATGCTCACATTGAGGTGGGCGTTATCGGGGTGATCCGATCGTTGGGCCCTAGGGCCCAAAGATCGGATCATAATGAAGGCTATACAGGGGGTAGGAACACAGGACCGCATAAACGAACAGATGCGGCCGAGATCCGGCGAGACGGCCAGATATCGATCGGGGACGCCCGTCTGATGGCCCCACACACGGACCAATAAGCTGCAGAATGTCTGTTGCAGCTTTTATTGGCCCGTGTATGGGAGCCTTAAGATCTGCCAGGGAGCTGTTACCTTGTGCTAGGGAGCTGCTATCTGATTACCTTACATTGGTCTGTTGTTAGGCTGCTGGGGGGGAAAGGGAGGGGAGTGATATCACTCCAACTTGCAGTAGTAAAGAGTGACTGAAGTTTATCAGAGCACAAGCCACATGACTGGGGGCAGCTGGGAAACTAACAATATGTCTAGCCCCCTTGTCAGATTTCAAAATGAAATCTAAAAAAAAATCTTACTCTTTTGATAAACGGATTTCAGTGCAGTATTCTGCTAGAGCAGCGCTATTAACTGATGCATTTTGAAAAAAAATCATTTTTTTTCCCCATTACAGTATCCCTTTAAAGGTTTGCCGGCAATGCATAGTGACAGCAGAGCAAGTGCTTTGGGCAGAACAGAACCAGTAGTTGTAGGTAGGAAATGTGAGAAGCTCAGTATCACTGGAACAAGATGAGGCAGAGCACGCTCCTAAATATACTTCAATGAGAAAGCCTGGTGCACAGTGTGGAGAGTACGGTGACCCCCAATAAATCTGTAGGATAGAAATATACTGGCACTCAAGGCAAGGGAAATGCAGGGTTGCCCCTTGCTATTTATTTATGAGCGAACATGCAACGTTTTGGGGCAAGCCCCTTTATCAAGCCCCGTCTTGATACGCTTGATAAAGGGGCTTGCCCCGAAATGTTGCACGTTCGCACAAAAATAAATAGCAATTGGTAACCGTGCATTTCACTTGCCTTGAGTGCCAGTGTATTTCTATCTTACAAGCAGGGCCAGATTTACATAGCGGGCGCCCCTAGGCCCGTCACCCCTGTCCCCTCCCCAAATTTTCATCATGGACTGGAGAAATGGGTATTGGCGCATGGGAAATTAAAAAAAAAATATTGTATCTCCTGTGCATTTCCAGTGTTTTTGAACTAATATTGGTGTGGTTGGGCAGCATGCCACCCCCTAAAATCCTGCCGCCCTAGGCCCGGGCCTTGGTGCCTTTCCACAAATCCGGGCCTCCCTACAAGTTCAGTATCACACCAGGTTTGCAAGTATTGACTGTGCAGGCACCACAATTAGCAGGGCTAATCGTACAGTAACAATAATTATCGATGCAGTAAACCAATAATATTTGGATTCAGCCGGATACCTGAATCCTCTAAAATTGTCAAATGCATATTCAAATCTGGTGTCTTTTTTTTTTTTTTTTTTATAAACAATTGCTTCAATTGTTGAGCAAAAAGTTTTTGTATTTAGTTGTCCAGTTGTCAAATTGCTTAGGTTTCAACCAAATAGGAATACTGATAAAGTGCTAAAATTCATCCAAATCCTGGATCCAGGGGATCCTTAGGAGACATCATCTCAAACGTTGGTGTGCTTAATCGGCTGCAAACATTCACCAAATACAGTATCTATTATGGTTTAGCTGCAGGTGCAACTGTGAAGTGGTCCAGTCCAGGACATATCATTTGATTGTAGGTTGCAGTTTCATTATCATGTGGCTCCTTCTGACTCTAAAATTTTAGACCAGATTTGTTGGCAAAGTGTGAACATCTCCATGTGCTTCTCCACGTTCTTCTATTACTGGGAGCCAGTGTGATCTGTGTGACCGAATGCATTGGTGCCACTTGAGTCTGTTTATAGGCCATAGCACTCACAAGTCCAGAGGCCTTTGCCGACTATGACAAGTTTATTTTACTGCACTGCCTGGTTATTGATTTAGCTCACAACAAAGGTCAGACATGGTTTTATCAATGAAAGCACGGGTATTCCCACATCTGAAAAATGATTCTGTTAGAGGTTCGTTATTCAGGAAAGAAAAGCCAAGCTAGCATTGCAACATTTTCTTTTTTAACATAAGGTGCCACTTTTTTTATTGGTGTATGGGTGAAAAGCAGTTTGTTCCCTGCTATTTCTACATTGCTGGTTCTGACAACTGAAACCTTGTTGCAGAAGCCTACTGATTAAAGAGGTGGCCCACATTTAAATTTACTTAGTCTGTTACAGAATGGCCAGTTCTAAGCAACTTTTCAATTGGTTATCCTTATTAATTTTTTTTTTTTTAGATTTTTCACTATTGGCCTTTTTCTACTGACTCTTTCCAGCTTTCAAATGGAGATCACTGGCTCTGTCAAAAAACAAATGCTCTGTAAGGCTACAAATGTATTGTTATTGCTACTTTTTATAACTCATCTTTCTATTCAGGCCTCTCCTATTCATAATCCAGTCTCTTATTCAAATCAATGCATGGTTGTTAGGGTAATTTGCACCATAGCTACCAGATTGCAAATTGCAACCTGGAGAGCTGCTAAATAACTCAACAACGACAAATAATTTAAACCGTTTAAACCAATTGCAAATTGTCTCCGAATATCACTCTCTACATCATAGTAAAAGTCAATTTAAAGGTGAACAACCTCTATAAGAGGAAGGTTGCAAGGTATTGAGAGAAGTGGAGTTGTAGTTGGAGGAAAGTGGATTTCTGCTACATTGAACCAACAGGGCAGAATGGGGCAGACAATCACTGCTTTCAATTGCAACTGCTTTTTACAAATATTTCTTTAACCATTGAAGTCTTTCAGTTAATTTGTATAGTAAAGTTGCTTACAGTGACATTCCCTTGCATTGGGCATTTTGGTTTTACATCCCCTCTAACCTCGCAGATTTAGACGTTGCCTGTTTGATATCTCAAAACGTTTGATTGGAAATACTGATGCCCCTGGTCCCACACATAGAGGAGTAGGCTGCAGATTTAGCAAGTAATGGACTGGTGGTGGTGGTCAGAGCCACGGGTAGCTTTTCACTATTTCTTTGCCTGTGTCTCCCCTATCTTTGCACCTTTCACCTTGTCACTTCCAGCCTCCAAAATATCTCCTGCTTCCTTTCTTTTACTTGTCCCAGATCCTGCCAGACCATCATTTGGTCTCTTTCTCTACTCCCAGTTCCCTCTTCCATCTTGTTTGTATTGTGCTTTGCTAGACTGAAGAACAGAATTCACTTGCACTCCCTGGCTCCTGTGTGCCCAGTCCTTGGGGGATACGGCAATCCCCACAATGTAGCGATACTCCAAATCAATGTTCCGGCACTCAATAGCAAATACAAAGGGGTAATCCCCTACGTGTTTTTTAAGTCATACAAAAACACAATGTTTCCGGGGCTTGCCCCTTCCTAAGGGGAAAGCCCCTGAAACGTTGTGTTATTGTATGACTTAATAAACACGTAGGGTATTACCCCTTTGTATTTGCTATTGAGTGCAGGTACATTGATTTGGAACTTTGCTAGACTGAGTCATATTTAGGGGTGATTTAATCCTTTTGGAATATCTCCAGATATTAATTGGGCAGGCTGTCCAGTAGAAACCTAAGCCCATCGCCCTCTAGCTTTCAGTGTGACCATATTGCTCCAACACTTGTCTTCAAACTTGATTCCCTCCTCAAGTTCCACCAGAATAAAAATGGATTTTGGCAACTACTTCTCAGGACTACATTAGTGGAGTGAACAGGCGGAAGTTATAGTTTAGTTATTTGAGAAGACTAAATTGTAAAAGACGAAACCATCAGCTCTGGATAATCATTTGAAATAGGAGAGGATGGAGATTGTGGAAGAAGCTCTTTGTCCTTCAGGGAAAGGACACGAGTGCAAGAACTGGTCAATAATGAGAAATAATAAAACCAATAGGACAATATATTACTGGGGTTACAAATGAGGGGTGCTATGCCAGTGTAGTGAAATATCCATAAGAGAAAGGCAACTTCTCTGTCTGGTGAGACACTTATTGGGTCCAATAGGTCTCTGTAGATGAAAGTACAATAAGCTTTGCCTGTACAAGTGGAAACCATAGAACTGCAGCGGAGTGAAGCTAAGGAACAGTATAATATTCTCCCAGGGGAGCTATATCAATCTAACTGATAACATGGAACCTATGTATATGGAACAATTTTTATAGTGGGATCTGTTAACTGTGCATATGACTGCTTGCTATGAGATTCATTCCATTTGACCTACAGGTCCTCTAGGCCTGTACAGTTCATCTATGAGAGGGTGATAAAGTTGTTTTTATAACAGGAGAATGTTTTTCTGCGGAGCTGTACAGCCTGTCTGGCCACCTGGGATAAAAACTGTAACAAAGGTGGAGCATTGCATGCCTTGCAAAAAATGTCATACAGTACCTTCTAAGTCTAGGTCCCTCTTAATATTCCAAAAGCCCTTAATTTGGAAACCCATAATTTAAGGCTGATCATAATTCCACACGTGGGGCGAACCAGAGCATGCACCCCAGCTTCATATTTACCTGCATTACCTCCTGTGTTTGGTCATTTAAGGGACAAGTTGTGGAAAATGTGCATTGCCTAGAATATACTTATATAACTTAAGTGTGAGAGCTGTGTATCCAACAGTTTATATATAAGCCTCCCACAACATAGTCATTTCTCACCTGCCTGCTCCGTTGTACCAGCTGCAAACTGTAGTTCTACTACTTCATTTTCTGTGCTACTGTCCTGTAATAGATAGCTGGTAGATTTTCCCAGAATTAGTGCTTACTCATGTAATAGCTACTTGCCTTTGGGCTGTAAAATGCATTTCCCAATTATCATACGGACTTTGGAATTGGACCAAAGTCAATCTCGAAATGAAATACTGTAAGCTGCAAAGCTTAATTATATTTGATTACTTTAGCTGGCAGAGGTATGAGTGGGTATGTAGACTCTCCACAAACCCTCCAAGGCAACCCAAGCCACACGGTGCCTTACCGCTTCTTCTGTTTGTGTCCATAAGTGCACTTGCTTCTGTTTGAGTTAGTGTTTAGTAACATTCACACAACTTAAATGTATAACATTCTAAATATTTAATAGAAGTTCTAAATATTTAATAGTCCCAATTCTTGTAATACAACTAATGATACATGGTTCACACATGAGGAAATTCAACAGACACTAGAACATGTTAAGATTAACAAAGGTCCGGGGCCAGATGGTATTCATCTCAGGGTACTTAGCGAGTTAAGCTCTGTGATTGCCAAACCTCTTTACTTAATTTTTCAGGATTCATTGAGATCTGGCATAGTGCCGAGAGACTGGCGAATTGCTAATGTGGTGCCTCTATTCAAAAAAGGATCCCGTTCTCAGCCTCAAAACTATAGGCCAGTTAGATCTTGCCAGACTAACTTAATTTATTTTTATGAGAAGGTAAGCATGGACCTCGATTCTGGGATGGCAGTGGATGTGATTTACTTAGACTTTGCTAAAGCATTTGATACAGTGCCACACAAAAGGTTACTGGTTAAATGAAGGAATGTTGGCCTGGAACATAGTATTTGTACCTGGATAGAGAACTGGCTAAAAGATAGACTACAAAGAGTGGTGGTAAATGGAACATTTTCTAATTGGACCAGTGTTGTTAGTGGAGTACCACAGGGCTCTGTACTAGGTCCCTTGCTTTTCAACTTGTTTATTAATGACCTGGAGGTGGGTATTGAAAGTACTGTTTCTATTTTTGCAGATGATACTAAATTGTGCAGAACTATAGGTTCCATGCAGGATGCTGCCACTTTGCAGAGTGATTTGTCTAAGTTGGAAAACTGGGCAGCAAACTGGAAAATGAGGTTCAATGTTAATAAATGCAGGTTATGCACTTTTGGCAAAAATAATATAAATGCAAGTTATACACTAAATGGCAGTGTGTTGGGAGTTTCCTTAAATGAGAAGGATCTAGGGGTCTTTGTAGATAACAAGTTGTCTAATTCTGGGCAGTGTCATTCTGTGGCTACTAAAGCAAATAAAGTTCTGTCTTGCATAAAAAAGGGCATTAACTCAAGGGATGAAAACATAATTCTGCCTCTTTTTATAGGTCCCTAGTAAGGCCTCATCTGGAGTATGCAGTGCAGTTTTGGACTCCAGTCCTTAAGAGGGATATAAATGAGCTGGAGAGAGTGCAGAGACTAAGTGCAACTAAATTGGTTAGAGGGAGGGAAGACTTAAATGATGAGGGGAGACTGTCAAGGTTGGGGTTGTTTTCTCTTGAAAAAAGGCGCTTGCGAGGGGACATGATTACACTTTACAAGTACATTAGAGGACATTATAGACAAATAGCAGGGGACCTTTTTACCCTTAAAGTGGATCACTGTACCAGAGGCCACCCCTTTAGACTAGAGGAAAAGAACTTTCATTTGAAGCAACGTAGGGGGTTCTTCACAGTCAGGACAGTGAGGTTGTGGAATGCACTGCCGGGTGATGTTGTGATGCTGATTCAGTTAATGCCTTTAAGAATGGCTTGATTTTTTGGACAGACATAATATCAAAGGCTATTGTGATACTAAACTCTATAGTTAGTATAGGTATGGGTATATAGAATTTATGTGAAAGTATGGAGGGGTATGGATACTGGGTTTTCATTTGGAGGGGTTGAACTTGATGGACTTTGTTTCAACCCAATTTAACTATGTAACTATGTAATGTGGATTCACTCCTTCCAAGTCTTTGACACGAGTAGTGATGGGCGAATTTATTCAGTAGACATGAATTTGCAGCAAATTTCCACGTTTCGCCGCCTGCGAATAAATTTGCGAAATTGCCATGAAAATTCACACGCCGGCGACAATTAAACGCACACCCAAAATGTAATTGGACAAAATAGGCAAAGCGAAACGGGACAAATTCGCCCATCACTAGACACGGGCAGTAATTGCTGGCTAGTATAGTCAGTTTAGACCCAACGTCTTCATGTGTATGCAATATAACAAGGTTCTGCTCATACCGACTTGCTATATATACATACATACATGCTTTTCTTCAGTACACTTCTTTTGATTTTTCAATAATACCCTGTAGTTGCTGGTTTCTTTTTATGGATATATATATATATATATATATATATATATATATATATATATATATATATATAAATCATAAAGGTTCATGTAGCACAGGAGTTTTAGCCTGTGGGTTTGGACTCAAATAAATGTGCCTATGCCATCAGAATAATCCTCCTGAATATAGTGAAATTTCCTTCTACAATAAAGCATACAAAATGAGGAACATAAGCCAATAATGGAGTGCAAATCGGATTCCCCAGCTTAACGTTATGATGGACTATGGTATAGTTTTTATTACTAAATTACACTATGTACATTGCAAGCAATTCATTCCATTCCATTTGAAATGTTATTCTTGAACCAATAGGGTTCCTTTAAAGACGCCTGATCAAAATTTTCTGGCCAACTCGATCAACGAGCCGACCAATATCCAAGTCTTCTCCCACCATACATGCACAGAATATTAGTTTCAAATTATATTATCTGTGCATCTATGGCCACCTTTACTGAAGGAGTCTTGACTTTTGGTTAGCTTGACTTGGATTTTTACTATTGAATGCTGTTCTCATATCTACCCGTAGGGGAGCACTTTTAGCAATGCAGGTGTCAGGGAGCTGTTATCAGCTTACCTTCCCATTGTTTTGCTGATGGGCTTCTGGGGGGGGAGAGGGTGATATTATTCCAGCTTGCTGTGCAGCAGTGAAGAGTGACTGAATTGTATCAGATGTTTCTCATGTCTGAAGGCATCTGGGAAACTAACAGCATGTCTAGCCCTTGTCAGATTTAATTCAAAATTAAATGTAAAAAAAATGTTTGCTCTTTTGAAAAATAGATTTCAGTGCAGGATTCTGCTGAAGGAGTGCTATTTACTGATGCATTTTGTTTTCCCATGACAGAATCACTTTAAATTGGGGCTGGTGGGTATTAGGATATACATCCCTACATCTACAGTAAAGTCCTGGCCATGCCTGTTTGTCATAGAGGAACATGACTTTTTACCTTTTTGCTCTCTGTTTCTGAAGTGCAGGTTGATGTGTTTTTATTCTGTGTGAGAGTAACTTCTAAGCACTTGTTGCCAAAATATCTCAAGTATCTCTATCCCAGGCTATTTAAAGTCAGAGCTGTGGTTTGTGGCCAAACCCATTTTGTTTTCCTGTTGTCACAGGCCTTATTCTAAATATTTACCAAGCTAACGCTCTGTGCCATAGTCAAAGCTGTTTAGGATGATAATATGGGATTATTAAAAACATTGTCCTGATTTTATTTTTTTGTTTGTTAAAGAGAAGAAATCATTTTAGCACACAACATGCTATGCTATGATATTCATTAGTGTTACTCTAAGGGTCAGGGCACATGCTCATATTCGGGGGGGGGTTTGGTTGCCCGGCGATAAATCTCCTCTTCTTCAGGGCGACTAATCTCCCCGAACTGCCTCCTACCAGCTAGAATGTAAATTGCCGGCGGGATGGAACTTGGTGCTCTTCGTTTTCCGAAGTCGTCTGAAGTTTCCTCGTGAGGCAACTTGGAAAACGAATCGCTCAGAGTGTCAGCCCGCTGCCGATTTACATTGTAGCTGGTGGGAGGCAGTTCGGGGAGATTAGTCGCCCCGAAGAAGAGGAGATTTGTCCCCGAATCTGAGCGTGTGCCCTGACCCTAATAAGGGGATAGCAGCATGCCTAATCTTCATATTGTATGTTTAATTTCTTTTATTTCCTCCTGTGAGATTCTCCATGATAACAAAGGCTTATCAGAGGAGGAAATGCCCATATTCTACCAGCATGTGGTCAACTTTATGATGTTACATGATCAAGTTCTGCCATGGTGCTGTGGCCTTTTATGTCCTTATTTGTCTCTGATTGGATTCTTTCTGATATTATTGGATTAGGCTGGGCAGAAAAAGCATCCACTTGGCCAAAATGGGTTATGTTTATGCTCTCTGGTTAACTACACTGTATTTTCATCTACATTATCCATACTTTGGAGGTTAAATGTCCTCTTCATCTCAGTCTGGTCCAACATGGACTAATTTACTGATCTCTCCAGATGAGCAGATGTCCATCAACCTCAAACTGGATTGATGGGAAGCACCTGGAAGAGTGAATTTTCAACTATTGCATATGTCCTGGTCATGGCGAATGCTCAACTTGGTAAATGCAGCTATGTATGCAATGGATGGAAATACTGTTACAGAATGTTCGGGACCTGGGGTTTTCTGGATAAGGGATCTTTGGATCTTCATAACTTAAGTCTACTACAAAATCATTTAAACATTAAATAAACCCAATAGGCTGGTTTTGCTTCCAATAAGGATTAATTATCTTAGTTTGCATCAATTACAAGGTACAGTTTTATCATTATAGAGAAAAAGGAAATCGTTTTGAAGAATTTGGATTATTTGATTATAATGGAGTCTATGGGAGACAAGCTTTCTGGATAAAGGGGTTTCCAGATAACGGACCCCGTACTTGTGTCCTCATACTTTGAAGTCTGTTTGTATAATTTTAAGGTGGCCATACACTGAGAGATCCGCTCGTTTGGCGATGTCCTTGAGGTGGGCAATATCGGGCTGATCCGATCGTGGGTCCTAGGGCCCAACGATCAGATCCTAACTCATGGGAAACGGGGGTCGGATCGCGGGACCGCATCAACGAACAGATGCGGCCGCAATCCGGCTGGATTTTTCGTCCCATCCAATCGAGATCTGGCCGACTTTCAGCCAGATCTCGATCGGGGAAGCCCGTTGGGGGGGCCCCATACACGGGCCAATAAGCTGCCGACACGGTCTGTCGGCAGCTTTTATCTGCCCGTGTATGGCCACCTTTAGTCATCATGGCCCAGGGACCTTTCATCAACCAAATCCATTAGTACATATATGTCATAAATAAGAGTGATTGTGTTCCATGTTAATTTGATGGGAATTGCTACCTATGAAGACCCAAGAGATTATCCATGCTAGAAGAGTGTATGTATATGTATATATATATGTATATATATATATATATATATATATATATATATATATATATATATATATATATATATATATATATATATATATATATAAAAACACAGACGTGAGCCCAGTTAAGGTTAAAAGTATTGGTTTTCAGGGCCTCTCTAAACTATGCCCTGCTCCTTGGTAGTCAGCCCATATACAGTACATAGGTAACGGAAGACTGCAAGCAGATTTTCTTTTTATATATGCACAGTTGCTGTATATACCGAGGATAATTGCCTACCAGATTAGCTAAATCAATGCAATAAATCCTGTGTACTCATGTATCTGGCATGTGACCTCCCAGGATTCCGTGTTCTTTATGCAACATCTAATTGAGAGCAGTGACATAATCATTCAGTCTTGTTTTTCTAATCTACTTTAAATAGCTCCCTGCACACATTTCCCTGTTCAACTCCGAAACGGATTAAAATCTTTCTTTCCAGTTATTATACTGATATAAGATAATCGCCCCCACCAGCCTATTCATACAGTAAAGTATTATTTTAATATACAATTTTAAGCTTCCCTTGCCTGAGACAAGGGACTTTGACTTTGTCCTTTTATCCTTGGCCCTCCAGTTGTCTCTGAACTACACATATCAACAGCCACCAGCCGGTTGGTGCATGCTGGGAATATATAATTATGAACATCTGGAATGCCTCTGGTTGGACATCCCTAACACTTGATTTTACACTTGTTAAGTTAACGTGAGAAATTCTAGGTATGTTTTAGTGGAAAATGTGTTTGTGAAAAGCCAGTGAAATAAATTGATTTATTTATTTATTTATTTTATTCAAGGATTTGATCGAGAAGGTGCATTTGAACACCGAACGTCACGTCTTCCGCAGAGAAAGCCGACAAGGTAAAATTGGCTTGACTTCATTGGTTGTTTGTCTGTCATCAGTTTTTTTTGAAAGGGAATATCTATGGGGAGGGTATAGTGGCCATATACAGAGCAACTTGGTCAGGCCTTTGGGGGCAGTTTGCCTAAATATCCACCCCATACATATGTTTAATGGCTGTGCTGCTATCTCATTTCTTTTGTCCTGCCATTGCCAGTCCCATTGGTACATATAAAGGGGGTAGTGACTAACTCCTAAGTGGCATGAACCATGACATCTTTAAAGCGGTAGTTCCCCTTTAAATTAACTTGTATTATGATGTAGAGCGTGATATTCTCATTCAATTTGCAATTGGTTTTCTTTTTTTATAATTTGTGTTTTTTGAGCTATTTAGCTTTTTATTCAACAACTCTCCTGTTTGCAATTTCAGCAAACTGGTTGCTAGGGTCCAACTTACCCTAGCGACCATTCACTGTTTTGAATAAGAGACTGGAATATGAATAGGAGAGGCCTGAATAGAAAGAGGAGTAATAAAGAGTAGCAATAACTATACATTTGTAGCCTTACAGAGCATGTGTTTTTTTGATGGGGTCAGTGACCCACCCATTTGAAAGTTTTGAGTCGGGGGGGAAGGCAAATAATTGAAAAAAACTAAAAAAAATAAATAATGAAGACCAAATGAACCGTTGATTAGAATTGGCCATTTTATAACATACTAAAAGGTGAACCACCCTTTAAAACTTACAACCCTAGGCACGTGTCCTCGGATGCCTATATGTAAATACGGCCCTGTACAGTTTTGCCACAAGATTGGATCCCTCTGAACAGCAACACCTTATTGTACCAGGGTTGGTTTGCTGATTTAAAAAGACACCCAGAGATAACCGAATTTCTAACTTGTATGCTGCAATATCTGTGCTTTGATCAAAAATCAGAAAAAGGAAAAAAAAATTATCTATTTTTGGTGTTTTATGCATGATATGCGTTTTGGTGCCCAAATGAGCAGTTTGGGTAATTTTTTTTTATGTACGTGTCCTTAAAGGAGAACTATTGCGAAAGTGAAAATTTAATATAAGCTTCAGCATACTGAAATAAGAAACTTTGTAAATATAATCAATTAAAATGTTGTACCGTAATCAAGTTTATCTTCACTCTCCCTCTCTCAGCATCTGTTTTTCTTCATTCTGTCATTATGCAGCAGTTGGGTGTTAGATATTTATTAACCGTTAGATCCAATATATCTTATAGGAGGACTCGTTTCCTAGCAGATGTATTAGAGCTCACTCTATTAAAATCACCAGACATCATGTCTCTCTACATGCAGGATTTGTGCAAAAGGCAGTTATTTTGTTTGTACTGGAATCAGTTATTTGAATGAGCTGAAATACATTCACTAGGAAAGGAAGCCCCACTATAAGATCTATTGGATCTAACTGAATTCAAATCCTAATTTGCGTATGCAAATTAGGGGCAGGGAGGGAAATCAAGTGACTTTTTGTCAAAATAAGGAAGCAAAGAATGTTTCCCCTTCCCACCCCTAATTTGCATATGCAAATGAGGATTCGGATTTGGTTCGGTATTCAGCCGAATCTTTCACAAAGGATTCGGTTGTTCGGCCGAATTCAAAATAGTGGATTCGGTGCATCCCTAGCATCTGTACATCGTTGTACAATTCAGCGCAATTTGCACAAAGAACATCTGTATGGCAGGGGGATGAGAAAGAAGCACTTTCTGCACTCACACCACAAACAGAGTCACTTGTTGTATGCAAAAGCTCATTTAGAAAAGTAACAGTCATTTTGGAACAAAGTGCTTTGGACTGATGAGACAAAAATGTTATTTGGTCATAACAAAAAGTGATTTGCATGGTGGAAGAAGAACATCGCATTCCAAGAAAAACGCCTGCTACCTACTGTCAAATTTGGTGGAGGTTCCATCATGCTGTGGGGCTGTGTGACTAGTTCAGGGACTGGGGCTCTTGTTAAAGTCGAGGGTCGGATGAATTCAACCCAATATCAACAAAGTCTTCAGGAGAATGTTCAAGCATCAGTCACAAAGTTGAAGTTACGCAGGGGTTGGATATTCCAACAAGACAATGACCCTAAACACACTTGGAAATCTACAGTCATTTATGCAGATGGAGAAGTACAATATTCTGGAATGGCCGTCATAGTCCCTCAACTTGAATATCATGGAAAATCTATGGGATGATTTGAAGCAGTCTGTCCATGCTCGGCAGCCATCAGATTTAACTGAACTGGAGAGATTCTGTATGGACGAATGGTCAAAAATAGCCACATCCAGAATCCAGACACTCATGGAGGCTGGAGGCTGTTACATCTGCAAAAGGAGGCTCAACTGAGTATTGATGTAATATCTCTGTTGTCTAATTTTGTTATGATGCATATTTTCTGTTAATCCAATAAACGTTATGTCATTGCTGAAATACTACTGTTTCCATAAGGCATGTTATATATTAAAAGGAAGTTGCTGCTCACCCAACTCATTAAGAGGGGTTCCCAAACTTTTTCATATGACTGTATATTAAATTGTAATTTTTGCGATAGTTCCACTTCCAAATCTCAAAGTGCTGCTGAAGCCTTTAGCAGAGGTGCAGGTAGGAATGTGCTTGTCAGCTCGTGGGAGCGCTTGGCTGTTACAGGGGAAATATCAGCTTTGCCAGTTTTTCTATGGCGGAACTACAGGTGTAGGCTGTGCTTGTTCCCACTGCAGACTGTTCCCCGGCAAGATGGGCATTAAACCATTACCAACAACTTGATTATGGTGATACTCTCGCTCACATTTCATTTGTAAGAATGATTTATATTTGATGACTTCGTAATGATTTGCTGAAAGCAGTTAAGAATGCGTGTGGTCAGGAGAGCCCTGAATGAATCCGAAACGCTCGCCAAATCTGTTTCCGAAGCAAAAGGGGTATTTGATTGGGTTTCATCTTGCGCCAACTCGCATTCCTTCAGCCCAGAATCACTTATCTCTGCAACTTTCATTGTCCGCTCGCTGCCAAGAAACGAAATTTTCCTTTTGCCACACAGGAAAGCCTGAAGATTGCCAGCCTCTGGGCCACTCTGAACTCCGACGTCCATAATGTATAGGATGAAAATAGTCAAATTCTCAATTAACCCTTGCACTGATTCATAAAACTTTCCCATTGGTTGAAGGGAATTTAAACACCAAAAAAAAAGTTTTTGTATAATGAAAGGAAATGTTATTCTAAGAATCCTACCAATATTTAGAGGGGCAGTTTACCTTTTAGTTAACCTTTTAGTATGTTATTGAATTACTAATTTTAGGCACCTTTTCAATTGGTCTTCATTATTTATTTTGAATTATTTGCCACCATTTTCTGATTCTTTGCTCACGGACCCCATCTAAAAGACAAATACTCTGTAAGGCTACAAATGTATTATTATTGCTTATTTTTTGTTGCTCATCTTTCTATTCAGACTCTCTCCTATTCATATTCCAGTCTTTTATTCAGATCAATGCATGGTTGCTGGGGTAATAAGTTTTGGAAGGAGGCTCTCCATAAAGTAGAATATTTACTCACCACATAGGGCCCAGGTGCACCATCAAATTATAAAAATGAAGTAAAAAGATTTATTGTGTCCCCTTCCTTACGCGTTTCGTGTTACAAACATTTAATCATAGGCATACATCTTTTTACTTCATTTCTATAATTTGATGGAAGATTGCTTTTATTTGAGTGCGTGCCTACTCCAGATTTATTTATGGTTACTGGGGTAATTTAGACCCTAGCAGCCAGATTGCTAAAATTGCAAACTGCAAAGCTGCTCAAAAACTTCAAATCATGAATAACCAATTGCAAATTGTATCAGTCTTTGCATCATACTAAAAATGTATTTGAAGTTGAACAACCCCTTTCAGTGGCAAAACTAGATATTATTGGGCCCCATAGCAAATTATACTACAGGCTCCCAAAACGTCTAGAGGTTGACCTGTTTTAGCAGTGTTTATTAAAATTGTATATGGATTAGGGCCTTAAGGGGCCCCTGTACCTCCTGGGCCCCCCTGCAGCCGCAGGGTCTGCTTCCTCTGTAGTTATGCCCCTGACTAGTGATGTGTGGGTCGGGTTTTACCCGAACCCGCCCTCCCTCCACCCGCGCCCGACTTCTGGGTTCCTTTTATAGACCCACGCCGCCCTGCTGAGGACGTCACAAAATGGGCGTGGCGAACAGCTATAAAACCGGAATTTGGAAGCTGGCAGTGTAAGGTGGCGGGGAGAACAGGAAGATGAGCTTGACCTGGACCCGCCCACCACCCACAAATGGGGTTGCGAGGTTGGTTTACCCGTGAGTATCGGGCCGGCCTGCACATCACTACCCCTGACCCCTTTAATATTTAGTTATTTGCAAACTTAAATGGAATTGAAAGCAGCGTCGCTCTGTGCCTTGCTGCACTGCTGGTTCTGTCGACTGAAACAATGTAGCAGAAATCAGCCTTGCAGGTTAACTATTGCCAAAATGTTTCCCCCACTGGAATTGCAGGCTAACAAAGCCAGTAGTATTTTCCAGACAATAGCCCCACCATGTGCCGTGCCTCTTGTAGCAGGAGCCTACTCCCAGTGGGGGCGCCATACTTGGGCAGTTGGTTCACTCAATATAACCATGTGTATGATCTGGAAACTGGCCAATGTGCATATTGAGTGAGTCAGGACACTTGCTCTTATGTGTATGTGTGCCCCAGCATGGTCTCCCACATACGGAGAGGAATATTCATGCAGGGGGCACAGCACATTATTAGGAACTATTCTTACTAATATTTTACCCATTTTCATACTATTGTTTTACCCATACTGAGTGCAGGCTCTGTTAGCCAGCATCTCCAGTGGGAATAACAATATTTTTTGGGGATACTTGTCCTTTAATCAACTGTGCTACATTGTTTCAAGGGCAGTTTATATGCCTTTGAGTAGTACCTTTAAGTGTGTATCCTCTTCCATTTAGTCCATCCATCAGTCCGATGTGAGCCCTTTCATAGCGATTGCTGTACTTGTTTTGTGCACCGCAGACGTGGCTTGGAATGAATGCTTACAGAGGTCAGCCTGCTCCAGCAATGTACAAAACAGATGCAGCTACTTATGTCGGTGGGAGAGACCGGCACAATGTGGATAAGGGATCCCAGGTTGCATTCTAGCAGCTAAAGCCTATGAGATCATATTTTGTACAGATTATGCAGGCACATCTGTATCTACCTGCTGCTTTTTGTTCCTTTTTCTAGTTTTTTGTTATACAAGAAATAGGAATGCACCGAATCCAGGGTTTGGACTTTTTCAGCAGGATTCTGATTTGGTTGAATCCTGCCTGGACGAACCGAATCCTAATTTGCATATGCAAATTAGGATTCGGTTCGGTATTCTGCCGAATCTTTCGCGAAGGATTTGCCAAATCCAAAATAGTGGATTTGTCGCATCCCTAAAAACAAATCAAAACATTTTTAAAGAGAAAATTTTTTTGTTGTTCTTATGATGCATCTTCAGTTAATTCACCCGTAAATAGAACCAGGACTAGGCAGTTATCCTGGGAATACTGGAATCCTGGGTGAAATGACCTTTAATTTGACTACCAAACCATAACAATGTGGCAGAAGCCAGCTAATTACCAGACCCATGAAGAAGCATAGGCTGACTGAGTTGTTTCAAGAGACAGAACCAGCAGTGCAGAAATACTGCTTTCAGATTCATATATATATATATATATATATATATATATATATATATATATATATATATATATATATATATATATATATATATATATATATATATATATATATATATATATATATATATACTGAACTAAACAAATTAACCCAGCACTATCATTATACAACTTTAAGGAACAATTGGATTAAAGAGAACTTATCTGAATTTGGCAAAAAGAGACACTTTTGGTTACATGGTTTGTACAAAGTATGCATAAGCTGATGCGCCCCGCCAAGGCAGTGTCCATGCATCAGTCCTACCTAAGTGAAAAAGGGTATTTTCTTTGGGAGGAGAAAGACCATACCTGCTTCTCTCTTTATTTGGCATGACCTCTTCCAAAGAAACATTCAGCATTATGGGCTTTTAAGTAATCTGTAGGACTGTGTTTAGAGGGGCGGGGGTTGGGAGAGCAAGCATTAAAGGGAAAGCCACTTTCCTTTATAGAATATACAAAAACAAAAAATGCAGCTCAGCTTGATGGCGGGGCGCATCAGCTTATGCATACTTTGTACAAACCATGTAACCAAAAGTGTGTCTTTTTGCCAAATTCAGATAAGTTCTCTTTAATCCAATTCTTCCTTAAATTTGTATAATGATAGTGCTGGGTTAATTTGTTTAGTTCAGTATATGATATAAGCCACACACCCATGCACCAGACTGATTTTAATTGCAACACATGGATGAGCTGCATTTTTTGTTTTTGTGTATATATGTATGTATATGTATATATATATATATATATATATATATATATATATATATATATATATATATATATATATATATATATATAAAATAACTTCTAAATAACTGAAATGTTGTACTTAATATATACTGGAAAGTTGGTAAATAATATATTAATAATAAAGTTAAAGGAAAATAATTTTCGGATTACATCCCCCATTAAAAAAAAGCAATTTTTTTTTTTCTGACAGTTTTCAGAAGAGTTTTGTTATTGAAGTTACTGGAGATTTCACAAACAACTCCAGGGAAACTAATGCACATCTGTTAGCTGTGCTTCCAAAAGGTAGGACATGTAAATAGAATATTTGCATTTACTATTAATGAAACTTTTGCAGAATGTAAGGGGCCCATTTACTTAGTTCGAGTGAAGGAATAGAGGAAAAAAAGTTTGAATTTCGAATGGTCGAATATGGCTACTTCGACCATCAAATGGGCTACTTCGACCTTCGACTTCGAATCGAACGATTCAAACTAATAATCGTTCGACTATTCGGCCATTCGATAGTCGAAGTACTGACTCTTTAAAAAAAAAAAAAACTTTGACCCCCTAGTTCGCCACCTAAAACCTACCGAGGCCAATGTTAGCCTATGGGGAAGGTCCCCATAGGCTTCCTAACAATTTTCTGATCGAAGGAATATCTTTAGATCGATGGATTAAAATCCTTCAAATCGTTTGATCGAACGATTATTCCTTCGATCGTTTGATCGTAGGAATAGCGCAAAATCCTCCGACTTCGATATTCGAAGTCAAAAGATTTTACTTTGACGGCTGAATATCGAGGGTTAATTAACCCTCGATATTCGACCCTAGGTAAATGTGCCCCTAAATGTATAATGTAATTTTGTCCTGCTACAACAGCTATGTTTCTGTACTATTCCTACTATTCTCCCTTCCCAGGCACTATGATCCCACTGTTACTATAGGCACCATCTCTCCCTACTATACCTGCTATCCCACAGTCACACTCCCTTCCCAGAGACTATTATCCACTGTTACTATAGGCACCATCTCTCCCTACTATACCTGCTATCCCACAGTCACACTCCCTTCCCAGAGACTATTATCCCACTGTTACTATAGGCACCATCTCTCCCTACTATACCTGCTATCCCACAGTCACACTCCCTTCCCAGAGACTATTATCCCACTGTTACTATAGGCACCATCTCTCCCTACTATACCTGCTATCAAACAGTCCCACTCCCTTCCCAGAGACTATTATCCACTGTTACTATAGGCACCATCTCTCCCTACTATACCTGCTATCCCACAGCCACAGTCCCTTCCCAGAGACTATTATCCACTGTTACTATAGGCACCATCTCTCCCTACTATACCTGCTATCCCACAGTCACACTCCCTTCCCAGAGACTATTATCCATTGTTACTATAGGCACCATCTCTCCCTACTATACCTGCTATCCCACAGTCACACTCCCTTCCCAGAGACTATTATCCACTGTTACTATAGGCGCCATCTCTCCCTACTATACCTGCTATCCCACAGTCACACTCCCTTCCCAGAGACTATTATCCACTGTTACTATAGGCACCATCTCTCCCTACTATATCTGTTATCCCACAGTCACACTCCCTTCCCAGAGACTATTATCCCACTGTTACTATAGGCACCATCTCTCCCTACTATACCTGCTATCAAACAGTCCCACTCCCTTCCCAGAGACTATTATCCACTGTTACTATAGGCACCATCTCTCCCTACTATACCTGCTATCCCACAGCCACAGTCCCTTCCCAGAGACTATTATCCACTGTTACTATAGGCACCATCTCTCCCTACTATACCTGCTATCCCACAGTCACACTCCCTTCCCAGAGACTATTATCCATTGTTACTATAGGCACCATCTCTCCCTACTATACCTGCTATCCCACAGTCACACTCCCTTCCCAGAGACTATTATCCACTGTTACTATAGGCGCCATCTCTCCCTACTATACCTGCTATCCCACAGTCACACTCCCTTCCCAGAGACTATTATCCACTGTTACTATAGGCACCATCTCTCCCTACTATATCTGTTATCCCACAGTCACACTCCCTTCCCAGAGACTATTATCCCACTGTTACGATAGGCACCATCTCTCCCTACTATACCTGTTATCCCACAGCCACACTCCCTTCCCAGAAACTATTATCCCACTGTTACTATAGGCACCATCTCTCCCTACTATACCTGCTATCCCACAGTCACAGTCCCTTCCCAGTCCCTTCCCAGAGACTATTATCCCACTGCTACTATAGGCACCATCTCTCCCTACTATACCTGCTATCCCACAGTCACACTCCCTTCCCAGAGGCTATTTTCCCACTGTTACTATAGACACCATCTCTCCCTACTATACCTGCTATCCCACAGTCACACTCCCTTCCCAGAGACTATTATCCCACTGTTACTATAGACACCATCTCTCCCTACTATACCTGCTATCCCACAGTCACACTCCCTTCCCAGAGACTATTATCCCAATGTTACTATAGACACCATCTCTCCCTACTATACCTGCTATCCCACAGTCACACTCCCTTCCCAGAGACTATTATCCCACTGTTACTATAGGCACCATCTCTCCCTACTATACCTGCTATCCCACAGTCACACTCCCTTCCCAGAGGCTATTTTCCCACTGTTACTATAGACACCATCTCTCCCTACTATACCTGCTATCCCACAGTCACACTCCCTTCCCAGAGACTATTATCCACTGTTACTATAGGCACCATCTCTCCCTACTATACCTGCTATCCCACAGTCACACTCCCTTCCCAGAGACTATTATCCACTGTTACTATAGGCACCATCTCTCCCTACTATACCTGCTATCCCACAGTCACACTCCCTTCCCAGAGACTATTATCCACTGTTACTATAGGCACCATCTCTCCCTACTATACCTGCTATCTCACAGTCACACTCCCTTCCCAGAGACTATTATCCACTGTTACTATAGGCACCATCTCTCCCTACTATACCTACTATCTCACAGTCACACTCCCTTCCCAGAGACTATTATCCCACTGTTACTATAGGCACAATCTCTCCCTACTATACCTGCTATCCCACAGTCACACTCCCTTCCCAGAGACTATTATCCACTGTTACTATAGGCACCATCTCTCCCTACTATACCTGCTATCCCACAGTCACACTCCCTTCCCAGAGACTATTATCCACTGTTACTATAGGCACCATCTCTCCCTACTATACCTGCTATCTCACAGTCACACTCCCTTCCCAGAGACTATTATCCCACTGTTACTATAGGCACAATCTCTCCCTACTATACCTGCTATCTCACAGTCACACTCCCTTCCCAGAGACTATGATCCCACTGTTACTATAGGCACCATCTCTCCCTACTATACCTGCTATCCCACAGTCACACTCCCTTCCCAGAGACTATTATCCCACTGTTACTATAGGCACCATCTCTCCCTACTATACCTGCTATCCCACAGTCACACTCCCTTCCCAGAGACTATTATCCCACTGTTACTATAGCCACCATCTCTCCCTACTATACCTGCTATCCCACAGTCACACTCCCTTCCCAGAGACTATTATCCACTGTTACTATAGGCACCATCTCTCCCTACTATACCTGCTATCTCACAGTCACACTCCCTTCCCAGAGACTATTATCCCACTGTTACTATAGGCACAATCTCTCCCTACTATACCTGCTATCCCACAGTCACACTCCCTTCCCAGAGACTATTATCCACTGTTACTATAGGCACCATCTCTCCCTACTATACCTGCTATCCCACAGTCACACTCCCTTCCCAGAGACTATTATCCCACTGTTACTATAGGCACCATCTCTCCCTACTATACCTGCTATCCCACAGTCACACTCCCTTCCCAGAGACTATTATCCCACTGTTACTATAGACACCATCTCTCCCTACTATACCTGCTATCCCACAGTCACACTCCCTTCCCAGAGACTATTATCCACTGTTACTATAGGCACCATCTCTCCCTACTATACCTGCTATCTCACAGTCACACTCCCTTCCCAGAGACTATTATCCCACTGTTACTATAGGCACAATCTCTCCCTACTATACCTGCTATCCCACAGTCACACTCCCTTCCCAGAGACTATTATCCACTGTTACTATAGGCACCATCTCTCCCTACTATACCTGCTATCCCACAGTCACACTCCCTTCCCAGAGACTATTATCCCACTGTTACTATAGGCACCATCTCTCCCTACTATACCTGCTATCCCACAGTCACACTCCCTTCCCAGAGACTATTATCCCACTGTTACTATAGACACCATCTCTCCCTACTATACCTGCTATCCCACAGTCACACTCCCTTCCCAGAGACTATTATCTCCAGTATAGGCACCATCTCTCCCTGTTATACCAGTGAGGGGCCCAGAACAGTTTCCTCAAAACAAATCCTTAATGACCTGTAATTGTAGAAACCTTTTATGTACCCTGAACCATAACAAATGAATTAATTTTGTTAAAAAAAGGCTGCAGTTATTAAACTTTCCAATGTATGGTTCAGACGGTTCATTTCATTAGAGCAATGCTATGCTGTTACTGTGGTGATGGTATTTATGGAAAAATGTAGCCATGGAAAACCTGAGAAATCCCATCCAAGGTCGGATCACTTGCTCACTGGCTCTTGCATAAAGAAGGTGATGCCGGTGTTTTTGTTCTGGGCAATGGAAACTGTTTGGCAGCTTTGGCCACTTGCTATTCCAGATAAGCATTGCAGATCTGAGAAGAAACTTTGTTGGGCTCCTAGCAGTATATATGCATTTGATTTTTTATAGACATGTGCTGCTGATGCAGCCGATATAATATTCCATTTTATAAGGCCCTGGGGCAGAAATGGGCAAAGTCTTTTTATTTTTACATGTTATACGTTGGCCTCCTACCCCAGTGTTTGAGGGTCTTGCATAACCTTAGATTTATGCAGAGGGAAAGTATAGAATGTCCATTGTGTCCTACAGATTCTTCTCTGGAACTGGAAGAGGCAGCACAAGGAGGAGGCTCCAAATCACTAAGAAAATACCAGGCTATGGGGCATTTTTCCATTGCCTATTGTTGCTTATATGCTGTTAGCTCTCATAACTACCGGCTGTGTTTGATTGTTACACAGGGCCTGGCCAGTATACAGTATACACACAAACAGAAATGTTCTACCCAAGGGATAATCTCTGAGCTGTTACCTGAACCCAAGCCCCCAAAATGCTAAGCCAGCTACCTCCCTGGCAATTCACATTGGCTGTTCCTGCTTTACGCCCACCAGCAGCTGTATAAATAACACGTGTTGTACCCGTGTATGTAATGTATACAGAAACTCTTCATCGGCAATACAATAACAGTCCGCTGACAGCTGAGCAGTTTACAAGTCCACCGACCTGTTTTATTTTGTCTCTCCAGTTTTCTCTCTCTTCCATCTGTTCAACTCACCCTTTCCCTCTCGCTCTTTCTAGTTTCAGAACTAAGGAAACTCTTTGAGCCAAGCAGGAGATCCATTGCAGAGATGAAAAGGTAGGTTGTGTCCTCCTGCAGGTTGCGTGTGCTCCTTCAACTTGCCATGTTCGGGAATTTTCAGCCCGTTTGCACTTTACCTCCTTGCAGCTTTACTAGAAATCATTTTCTAATGTCATAGATAAATTTGACCAAAGTTTCTGCAACCTTATGTCATACTTAGTGCTAGGTTTGAAAGGTGCATAAAACAAATAATAGTCTGTGTGTGTGTCTATAAATCCGAAGCCTGTGCTATGGATTTGTTCTTTATTATTTCCAAGTTATCCAGATAATAATTATTCTCTCCTGCAAATGGCAGAAAAGAAAGAATAGCCAGGCGCTTGGAAGGAATTGACAATGACCCTCAGCCGATTATGCTACAGACACGTTTATTGGAAGAAGATGCACCGCGGTATATGCGTGCAACAGATACGTATAATCCACATATAAGTAAGTTGTTTCAGTGCGCACTTTATTTTATTAGATTCAATATTGCACATGGGAATATTTGGTTTCTGTCAAGAGTTCTGGCATTGGTATTCGTATTAACTTTGGTATTTTCAGGTGCAATTGAAGCAACTATTTTGAATCTTGCCTTAGGATGCCACATTAAACTCTTGTTTCTGAATACATTGCAATCTGTGGTTGATTTGTAGTAAGGTTAAAGCTGCTGACTGGAGGAATATGGCCTCAGTGTTAAAGCTAGTGTAATGAGTCCAAGCTCATTGATATGGTCATCATGGCATCTGGGAATTTGTAGAATACAAACAGGTGCTCTATATTGTAGATCAAAGTCTAGATTTGTTCTATTGCCATGTTTCACAAATACAGTACTTAAAGAGAGTTAAAAGGGCTTTAGTTTGTAGTTCTAGAATAACTGAAGGTCATAAATAAGTCGCTCTCTTTCTAATCCTACAATTTAATTGAATCTTCAAGCAATTGGTGGAAACTTGTATGTATTTGGATGTCTTCCATTTGAGTATTTTCCTTTTTCTGTTGGATTTGTTGAACATGTTGGAGGCCTTTATAATTAAACGTAGGTTTCCAATATAATTTTCCCCACTCACAACTTTGTGATCCCTCCAAGCCTAGTAAGGAAGCATATGGATGACCCTCCATGCTGCTCCTGTATATGTCCAATAACCTAGAATTTGTCCTGTATGTGCTGTATTATGTACACTATTATTAGTCTGCTTTTTATAAGTATTGCCTTTCTACAACAGGTCATGCTAGTGAAGATACTGCCTCGGAATCATCAATTGAAACGCATTCTAGATTGCAAAGTCGCTGGCAGCCAAAGGTTGAATCTTCTGTGTCAGGCCAAATGGAGGTAGAGGAAACTGAATCAAAAGCAGAAAGGATAGCTCGATACAAGGCAGAGCGAAGGCGCCAGTTGGCAGAAAGATATGGTGTCCTTATGGATTCTGAGGCAGATTCCGAATACCAGTCAAGGTACACACGAGTAAGGAAAGATAGTGAGAACTCTGAAAAGAAATCTGTGTTAGAGGAAGATGAAGTAAAAGAGAATAGCTCGGATTATTTGTATCGGCAAGAGATTAAGGAGCCACGGAGGTTCCGAATGTATGAATCAAAACATCGTGACATAAATGAGAATGTGTCCGAGAGAGATGCCCTCAAAAATGTGGAAAATAACCAATATCGAGGAATATCCGAGTTGGATGGATCTACCTTTTCGTCCATGGGACAAGCCATCACAGTTGGGGAAGCACCCAGGTCTCCAAAGTTCCCTCGCCGTGCTTCAGACAAATCACTTCAACTTTCCTCCTCTCCACCATCTGAACAACTACAGCTTAGCGACTCCAGACAAGGGTAAGCAGCTCACCATGATCTTGAGGTCCCACAAGTGAATAACCAGCTCTTTCATATACACAAGCGTCTTTCTTTTTTTCAGAAGGTTCTTCGTTTTAATTGCCTCTCATTCATGTTCTTTTGCAACTTCTTCATTGCAGGTCCTCGTCAATTTTCTTTCTTGAAAACTTGTGTAGCAGCTTTTTTTTATCTAGTGAAAATGTTGGCCTCTTTTATTAAGGGTTAGTTTGTAAAACGTAAGTACCCTTTTTGGGATCCTTGGGAGAGAGATCATAAAAATATTAGAAATAGCACTAATTCTAGGTATAACTAGCAACCAATCAGTTGTCGGCTTTCAACATTATCAGAATGGTCAATTAACATAGCTGATACATCTCCTAGAATATTTCTTTTCCTTGTTTGATAGCCCAACCCCCTACTAACCTTCTCTGTATTTTACTTCTTTCAAAGGAAGTACTATGCCAAGATATTCATTTGTTCTGCCCTACTTAAAGCCTTAGCCCCTTCCAGCTTTGCAGGGGTCATTTTTTTGGTTGAAGAGTAACTTCATGTCCAAAATGACTATGAAGATTTTCATTCATCCAGGTCATGGTATATCTAGTATAGGTCAATCTAAAAACAACTGGATTGCTGAGTAATTAATGAAGACGTTTCACTACTCATCCGAGCAGCTTCTTCAGTTCAGTTCATGTCCAAACTTTTCAAGGTTTATTGAGAGTCTTCTTTAATGTCATATGTTTTAAAGTGCGGCTTGACCCTTCCTAGGGTAGGTTCTTCCTTATAAGATATTGTATTCCAAGAAAGCTGGTGTACAGTAGGACAGTGGCTTAGGCTAATGAGGCCTGACCACTGCTTCTTATTTGGGATATGTTTTAGAGAGTTTAATTTCCACCAACAAGTGTTAAGCGTTACTAAATATGCATTTGTCTGCCTCTTTGCATTGCTCTTTAAACCTGAAGAAAGCTCAGTTTGATAGACTAAATGTGAACTTTGGTGCAATCAACCAGTCATGTAGCCCTGCTGCCCTGTGACTGGTGTTTGTACAGACTTTGAGCCCCCTAGGGTTACTGGAGAAACCGTAGATGAGTTAGTGCCTCAGCGGGATGTTTATTAGCTTTCTTTCAGTAGTTAAATACCGTAAAAGAAGTGAACCATTGGGCTCCAGCCTTATAGACTCAGACTTGTTTCCTGTTGTTCTTTAACAAAGCAAAACTGACATTGTACTAGTTATTGTCATAAGAGTGAATGAGATAACAGTATGCAGAACAAGCTCAGTCTAACTGACCAGTACAGTTTTAAAAAATATATTGTAGAACTATAAGAAAAACATTGCTTAATAAATGTGGCTTTTATAATCTGTCCTACAATTGCTTCACTGCACATCACTTTTAAATGGGTGCTATATACAGTGCACTTCCCACAGTAGCAGAATTTGGATAAATACAAGGACAACACTATTATTCAGTGGGCTGCTAAAGATGCAAGGCCTGATGGGCTATAATGATTAAAGGGCAACATGGCCAAAAAGCGTCAGGCCTTTTGTCCATAGCAGTCTACTGATTTAAAGTTCTGTTCTTCTTTTACCAGAGTACCATCCTACTATTTATTCAAATGAAAGGGATACTGTCATGGGAAAACATGTTTTTTTTTCCTAAATGCATCCATTAATAGTTATACTCCAGGACTGAAATCCATTTTTCAAAAGAGCAAACAGATTTTTTAATATTTAATTCTGAAATCTGGGTCAAGACATTTTCACATTCCCAGGTGCCCCCAGACATGTGACATGTGCTCTGATAAACTTCAGTCATTCTTTACTGCTGCACTGCAAGTTGGAGTGAGACCAACTCCAACTTGCAGTGTAGAGTGAATTATTTGCAGTGTAATTTAGAAATAAAACTATACCATAAATTCATGACAGAAACCCTTTAAGAAACACTAGAATCATGGTTTTTGGTTGGTCTGAAGATTTCAGACTGTTAACTGATCCTAGGGACTACTATTTGGCTGTCTCCAGAGGTTCAACGCCATACTTATATAGTCGGCCAATGTTGCCATACAACAGAGAACCCCAGTTCATGTGGCGACCCCCTCCAAGTAGGGTTTACAGCAGTTTACGAGTGGTCATGAATTTGAATGTCTGTCTAAATTAATTTTTTGCTTATTAAATATGTATTGGATCCTCCTAATACTAAATCAGCTCTGCGCAATATGTTGACACTCTAGAAATACTAGGGATGCACCGAATCCACTATTTGGGATTCGGCCGAATGGTTGAATACCGAACCGAACCAGAATCCTAATTTGCATATGCAAATGAGGGACTGGAAAGGAAAAAGGGGTGAACAGTTTTTTCACTTGTTTTGTGAAAAAAAAAGAGATTTCCCTCCCCCGCCCCTAATTTACATATGCAAATTAGAATGTGGGTTCTGTTCGGCCAGACACAAGGATTTGGTTGAATCTGAATCCTGGCTGAATCCCGAACTAAATTCGGTGCATCCATAAAAAATACACAATAATAATAATCAGGTGCTATACCACTGGTTTATTATCAGTAATCTACTTTCGTTATGACCTAAGCTATGGAACATCTGCTGGGTATAAAATGTGCCTAAAATACTTGAGCTCTACCATACAAGTTTATAAACAAAATTAATTTTTAGCTTTTATTAAAAATAACGATTCTGGCTTGACGGAGTTATGGGCAGAGGTTCACAAGCTTCCTAAAATGAAGCAGAGACTAAAGATCACAGGGGATAAAAATCTTTCCTTGATTCTGTCTTTTCGTTAATGAAGTTGTATTAAAGTTATTTAAGTATCCCATCATTTTTATTATCTAGGAGCAAATCTTGTTTTTCCTCTTCGTTTTTTCTGGCTTGTCTGTCTTATAGTGTGCAATAACATATGTTGCTGTTTAGCAAAGAGAAGTCATATGGTATTTTAATCAAGAACAGATGCACTTTTCCCTGGATTTTCTCTCCCTGCATTTCTGCCTGTGAGAAGCACATCGGGAAAATGATTTTAGTAATTTCCATTGGAGCACATGCCTGCGTGCAAAGCATTTCATAAATTCAGGTTAAGAAACAAAAATATTTTATTAAACTGGTAGGAAAGGCCACTTTGCTTAATGTTCAACCCCTGTGATTTTGGGAAAGCCTGATATGTCCGGTCATCTGGCAGTGACCAGATTAATGGGAATATAATAGCACACAATTACTGACAAGATACACAGATATTTTCATGGATTAGCACCATGAGTGTGGATCGGAATCAATTCAGATTAACACCCAGGGCCAGCGTTCCAAGTATTTTTAAAAGGGGAAAATGTAAAGTAATGAACGAGACTGTAGGGAATTATCAAGTGAATGTGCTGTTGCTTGGATTGCTGCTGCAAAAAGAACTCAAAAATCGTGATTTTGAGTTTAGAAGACGTGACAGATCATGCTCCTTAGAGCCCAACATCAATTCAGATGCTTTCTTCATGTTGACAACCTGATCATGACAGCGGAGTACATCTCGGGGGCTTGTAAAGGAGAGATTGAGGTTGTTCTGCAGTCAGCGTGGAAGGAAATTATATGGCGTTTCCAGATTAACTGCGTGAAACCATTAAAAGTGGTGATATGTGACCGCTCAGTGTCTCTGTGACGCTTTATGATGTTGCTCCAGCAACACATGGGGGCAGATTTATCAAGGGTCGAATTTTGAAGTAAAAAATACTTCGAAATTCGTCCATTGAATTTAAATACTTTGAATTCTAACTTTTTTCATCGAATATGGGTAATCTGCGGTCGAAGTAAAATCGTTCGATCGAACGATTTAATCCTTCGAATCGAATTGACTTAAAAAAACTTAGAAAAATGCTGTAGAATGTCCCCATAGGCTAACATAGCACTTCGGCAGCTTTAATTTGGCAAAGTATTGAAGTTGAAGTTTTTTTGTAGAGACAGGACTTTGATTATCGAATTGTCGAATATTCGAACGATTTTACTTGGAATTGAAGTATCCAAAAAAATTACTTGAATTTTTTTTACTTCGAAAATTCCCTCAAATTCACTTCGACCCTTGATAAATTTGCCCCATGGTGTTTGACTGCTCCATGTCTCTGCATTTTAATACTGTCATGAGAAAACATTCTGCACTGAAATCCATTTCTCAAAAGAGCAAACAGATTTATTAGAAATGCTTTCTGGCAGGCTGCTGTTTTTCCTTCTCAATGTAACTGAATGTGTCTCAGTGAGACATGGGTTTTTACTATTGAGTGTTGTTCTTAGATCTACCAGGCAGCTGTTATCTTGTGTTAGGGAGCTGCTATCTGGTTACCTTCCCATTGTTCTTTTGTTTGGCTGCTGGGGGGGAAAGGGAGGGGGTTGATATCATTCAAACTTGCAGTACAGCAGTAAAGAGTGAGTGAAGTTTATCAGAGCACAAGTCACATGACTTGGGGCAGCTGGGAAATTGACAAAATGTCTAGCCCCATGTCAGATTTCTAAATTGATTATAAAAAAATCTGTTTGCTCTTTTGAGAAATGGATTTCAGTGCAGAATTCTGCTGGAGCAGCACTATTAACTGATTCATTTTGAAAAAAAATGTTTTCCCCATGACAGTATCCCTTTAAACTTAAATGCTGCCTCCCTAACATTTAATTAACTGATTGTACTATGAAAGCTATGGGTAGAAGATGAAATGAAAGAATACATTACTTGCACTACCTTTATTGGATGAGATGGATATTTTTTGAAACTTTGAGGCTTCTATATGTTATTGAATGGATTCTGAGCTGAGTGTATTCTAGTTTCAGGATATATTGGACCTGTGACCTTTTTTCAGTGTACTTGGTTGGTCATGGTTTCAGATCCAAGATGGAAGAATGGGGGAACTGTTTTATGTAGGTATAAAGTCAAAGATGAGGTTATGGCTAGGAGGCACAGTTGTCTCTAACAACCGGTCATTATTAGTATTATAGATAAGATATAGATATATAGCTATAGATATTATAGATAAGTTATTGTTGCCTACCAACTTCTCAAGAGTTTCCACCCCAGCCGTGTCTCCCAAAGCATTGTCAGTCACAGGCACCCACATCTACTGTACATGTTGTACTACATAAAGGAGCTTTGCTCCTCAAGCTTTGGCCGGAAATGTCCTTCAAGGCCAGTTCAGCCAAAAAGATACGATTTTAGCAATGAAATTCCAGATGGCTACCATGGATAAATAAAAACATATTCGAAAGGCTTACGTATGTCCTGTTTCTTTTAGTCTGGTCTGTTCTTAAACGGTTTGTTCACCTTTGAATTAACACTTAGTATGATGTAGAGAGTGATATTCTGAGACAATTTGCAATTGGTTTTCATTTTTTTATTATTTGTGTTTTTTAGTTATTTAACTTTTTATTCAGCAGCTCTCCAGTTTGCAATTTCAGTAGTCTGGTTGCTAGGGTCCAAATTCCCCTAGCAACCATGCATTGATTTGAATAAGAGACTGGAATATAAATATTAGAGGCCTGAATAGAAAGATGAGTAATGAAAAGTATTAATAACAATACATTTGTAGCCTTACAGAGAATTTGTTTTTTTAGATGGGGTCATTGACCCCCATTTGAAAGTTGGAAAGAGACAGAAGACGACTCAGAAGCTGACTCTTTGCAGCTTTCAAATGGGCATTGTTGACCCCATCTAAAAACAAATGCTCTGTAAGGCTACAAATGTATTGTTGCTACTTTTTATTTCTCATCCTTCTATTCACGTCTCTCCTATTTATATTTCAGTTTCTTATTCAAATCAATGCATGGTTGCTAGGGTAATTTGGACCCTAGCTACCAGATTGCTTAAACTGAATGTCACTCTCTACATCATACTAAAAGTTATCTCAAAGGTGAACAACCCCGAGTGGTTATATCACTTTCCCTGTATTATATGGGAATTTGGTATTCAATGTTGGGTTGTGTGCTCTGCCTTGTCCATTACACAGATAGTGAATATGAATACAGATGCAGCAATGAGACAGGTGCTGTAGATTCCCTAGTGGGACAGTTAGTTGTGACTTTATTACTGTTTCAAGCCATTTTACCTAAGTCCTAAAAGACAGAGGGGCAAATTTACTTACCTCCTTAGATCTGCCAGCATTGTCTTCACCGCACTTCGCCGAACTTTGCCAGGCGTAGATTTGTCAGGGCATTGCAAATTCATGAAGATCCGAAGTGCCGCACTAGTTACCGAAGTTGCGCTAGCGAAATTACGATGAGCGGTCTGAAGTTGCGCTAGCGAAGGCTAATTTGCATACGGCGACAAAATTGAATTTCAATGGACGTGTATGCAGCATACGCAAGCGCAGGGAAACTTAATAAAAAGTTTATTTAGGTGTTCTAATGCCCTAAACATGTGCCCATAGTATAGTTAAGGTGCCACAAATGTAAGGTGGGCACCCTAAAAAAAATTTCGATCTTTTTCAGCCTATTACCCAAAAAAAGCCTGCGTTTTTTGGGACTTAGAAAAAATTTAAACTCTTTTTGAAAAAGATGCACTAATGCACTTCGTCTGCTATAACCTGCCGAAGTAAACTCTGGCGAAGGACAACACGTTCAGAAAAAGACCAATGTTAGTAAATTTGCGTATTTTCGCCCCCTTCGCCAGAGTGCAACTTTGCCAGCGTTAGGGTGCGAAGTTGCGCTAGGCTATCAGCATCGCTGGCGCATTTTCGCCAGCGTTAGTCACTTCGCCCTTTAGTAAATTTGCCCCAGATACATGTTTATGCAAAATGTCACTTATGAGGTGGTGAAAACTAGGCGTGTACCAATTCCTTTTTTATCTTACTTTTCTGAATTGGAAGGAATGTCAGTGGCTTAGCCAAGTGCTATATTAATAAGTCTGTCAATTTCAAGGTTCACTGATGGCTAATGAGCCAGATATAGTGTTAACCAGTTAACTATATTTAGACCGGAGTGACCACATGTGGGGTTATCCTTTACTGTAGAATTACAGTTGAAAACATAATTGTGTCATGTTAATTGCCGTTGACAGCAGTGGGAATAAACATGAGATAACCGCCTGCTAAACTTTGCTCTTCTACAAAAACCAGGCCCCTTGCACCACCGCAGCTCCTGCAAACAAGATGAATCGGGGTATGTAATTGATCTTTGATACTTGATAAATCTGCAGTGATTTACTACCACCCCTAAGGGTTTTATATTACCACTTAACGCCTTTCTCTAAGGTCAAAACTTTTCTCCAACTCCCCAGGCCCTGTTTGTACAAAATTAGTTCCAGCATTCCACCCCAGATAGTTTGAATGTTATAAGGATGGACCATTAGATTCCATTAGGTCCCAATCTATTTTGACCATAGTAACCAGGTGACTAAGGATAGAACTCCACGTGCGATTTTAAGTGTGATACCTTCAGTTCTGTCGCGCTGAGATGAATAGTAAGTAATAGGCATGTCAGACACGACTGTCGGATGAAGATGCAACATGCAGCATTCGCATTTCCGACAGTCTTGTCAGATGCACGCAGCAACGACGTCCGACATTCCTACTACTTACCTTAGATTCGGCGCATCCGACCTGATGCCTGCGATTCATCTTAGTGCGTCGGAACGGACGGTATCACGCTTGGAGTTCTACCCTAACGAGCCAATTGGTTTGCCAATTACAGAAAGGAACTACAAGAGTTTATCTTGTAGGGATGCACCAAATCCAGGATTTGGTTTGGGTATCGGCCTTTTTCAGCAGGATTTGGATTCAAGTGCCTGTCTGAACCCAATCTGAATAATCACATGACTTTTTGTCACACAAACAAGGAAATCAAAACATTTTTAGCCGCTCACTATGCACACTGTTCTCTTCTCCCCTCTTTCCCCTAATTAACATATGCAAATTAGGGTTCAAATTTGGTTTGGCCTAATCTTTCACAAAGAATTCAGGTTTCAGCCGAATCCTGATATAGGGGATTCGGTGCATCCATAATATCTTGTATGTAGCCTGTTTCCTTTATTAACTGGCACATAGGTTTACTTGCTGTAGCATTACATAGGATTCTTCATGGTGGAATTCATGTTTTGCTTTTTTCAGTATTTGTCGTGTGTTTCAATTGGCTTGCCTTTCTGTCTGTATCTGGTTGCTGGGGTCAACGACATTCAACAACTAGAGAGCAGATTCATCCAGTGTAGCAGTTGACATTAATTTTAATGCCTACCAGATCTGTGTGTGAGGCTTTTTCTTTGCTGGAGGGCCACAGGTTTGCAGTTGGGCAGATGTGCTTAAACGAATGGATATTCTCTGATATTTGCAATGAGGGCAAGAACATTGGGTTATGACCGTTGACTTACAATCCCTTGTGTATTAATATTTTAGGAAATTTGAGACATATCCCCAAACTTAGTGGAAGTAGACCATATATGCTCTCACGGTCCTTTGATTGCCCCAGCCAAATGAGGGAATCTACCCAGTTTCTTTGTGCTAGATCGGCTCATGTTACATATTATAGTTTGTCTAGTATTAAAGTGCCTGGGGAGCACAGTACAATTACCTAATGCGCAGCTGCTCTTGGCAGCCCCTGATGTTGTTAACTCCAGCGCAAGTAGCGACTTAGGGCTGTCATCCAGTTTTACTTCTTTTCATTGGGCTTTTTGGCATGGAAAGTACAGCTTTGAAAGAAAACTGATGACACTTTCATAAATATATAACATTTTTCATAATGTAACAAAAGTTAATATAGTCAAATTGATTTATTTTGTTATATTTTTTATATATGCTGTGTATTTTTGTATCTCCTTTTGAGCTCTGGTCAGAGCTCCCCTAGAAGGTCTAACCTTTGGTAAGAGTCAACCTCAGCTCATGATATGCTTACAGGTATTGGAAAATATTGTTTTTACCCATTATTCAGCCATGGTTCCAAAAATATACACGACAGCAAATACAAATTCATATTTACAAGTCACCCAAACTGACTTTTAAGTAGGGATGCACCGAATCCAGGATTCGGTTCAGGATTCAGCTGAATCCTTTTGCCCGGACGAAACTAATCCGAATCCTATTTTGCAAATTAGGGGTGGGGAGGGAAACCACGTGACTTTTTGTCAAAAAACAAGGAAGTAAAAAATGTTTTCCCCTTCCGTCCCCTAATTTGCATATGCAAATTAGGATTCAGTTCGGTATTTGGCCCAATCTTTCGCAAAGGATTCGGGAGTTCCCTAGTTTTAAGGTTTATCTAGGAGAGCAAATGGCCATCCTTCTCAGTTCTTACCCTAACTGGTCTTCAGGCTGTCACGTCCCCAGGACCCCCCAGGGGGAACTGCTCCACAGTTTAGGAATCAATGCCTTAATGCAGTTGTATCCAACTTATTACATATAGTGGACCAATTGATTCTCATATAGTGTGATTGATTGTCAGATTATATTAGAATTATGTCATGCAATGAAGTCTGTGGAGCTCTAGAGCAAACTGGGGCCATAAAATCCATTGGATGGCCACATCTGGCCTCTAGCTGGACAGCCCTGCCTTAAGGTATTGTGTTATTTATTACAGAAATGGCATTTAAAGGCAAAAAAATAAAATCCAATTTTTACTTTTCTAATGAAAAAGAAACCTATCTCCAATATACTTTAATTAAAAAAGGTGTACCGTTTTTTTTTTTTTAAATAAGAAACCTGACTGTATGCAGTGAAATTCTCCCTTCATTGACTGCTGTGGATAGGAATTGTCAGACAGTCCCTAACTGCTCTGCAGGGAAACAATCATACTTATGAACAGTAGGAGCAGCCCCCCACCTTACTTCCCAGATGTGCAGAACTCAAGCAGCTTTGTTTGTTTCTCTGTCTCAGTCGGTGACTGTTATTTTCCCCTTTACTGTTTCCAACTCCAGCTGCAGGGACAAAGATCACGGAGCCAGATTTAAACAGATAAACTGGGATTGGAGGATTATTTTTCTGCAGCCACTGATTATGGAGAGTTGGAGAAAGTTTGTATTAAACAAAACAAAAACTATAAAATCCACATTAGATTACATGACAACACAGGACCCAGTGCAGTCTGTATATTCTGATTATTAATCAGTCTTGCTGTATCAGCTTCTGGCAGATATTACTTGACTTGTGCTGTTTTAATAATTTATGATGATCCCTTAGCAGGCCAGACCACACTGGGCATGTGCACAGTCTTAGTCTTGCAAAGATGTTTAATAAAGTTACAAGATGGCGACCCCCTGTGGCCAACTTTGAAAGCATAAATCATTTGTTTGATTAGGCTTGTGGTGCAGTAAGTTTATTATACAAAATACAGAATTTCTATTCTTATTCTGTTTTAGACTTTACTTCCTCTTTAAATGGAAAAGCCATAGGTCCCTAACATTCCACATAAAAGATCTCATTCCTGCCTGAAACTTTGAAATTATAAATATCAATGTGTTTATAAGTCTAAGAAGTGGGGACGTTTGTACCGTTCAATGGTTTTTCTAGCACCCTGCCTTGTAAACTATGGTAAAAGATAGTCTGTGTTTAAGTGCACCTCTTAGGACTCAAATATATGTTTGTATAAAGTACTTGTATATAGTACTAAATATAACCGAGAAACACAGCTGTAATATTGGTTATTGGATTTGGGTTTTTGTATTTTTTTTCCCGTGTGTGTATACTTTCCCTTGTCTCTCCCTGTGATAAATGACTAGCTTTCTTTCCTCCTCTAAAATCTCTAGGGGCAGAAAGGGAAATGAGCAGAGTTATCTATTTTAAAAGGCTATAATGTATTACAGATAAGGACACCTGCTCTATGCTCCCCAGTTTCCTGCCTACATTCTTTATATTGGCTGGGATGATGGCTAGCCAGTGGATGGAATTGTTAGACCAATTTTAAGGTTTTATCTCTTGTGTGGCAGAACAGGAAAACAGGCACCAGAGTGGTCTCTCCAAAAAGATTCCGATGGGGACACAGCGTCTCTCATCAGCTGGCCGTCCAGGTACAGACCTTGTGGCTTGGTGTTTCCCCATCTCACATATCACTTGGTTGCTGGTTTCCAAATGTAACCCTAATCTCTTAACTGCACTGGACTGAACCACCCTTAATTAATGGCTGTGAAAGGCGGATCATCTCAAAAGTACAGACTCCTCCTGTGCATTAGTTCTGCTTGTAACAATATTTTTTATATTGTTAACTTCCTGGTCTCCTTTTCTAACCTCCGGTCTTGATCCAACCTTCTCTCAGAACTGGAACTAGGGATGGTAGAGTCCCATAGAACAGTAGTTTTGGAAGGAAGGAGATAGTAGTTACAGTAGGGCAAGATGGTAACATTTTGGGCCTTCCATTGTCTGGGGTCACTATGTTTTTTTATAGTTCATATTATACTTTATTTGTATAGCAACAACACATTCTTCAGTGTGTTATGGAGAAAGTACATTAGTCCTATCACATTCACAAACATATATTTTTTGGAGTGCCTGAGAAACCCCAAATAGAGAATTATAGAGAAACTAGAAGCCCTGCACTGAAAATCAGAAGTGCGACCAACTGGGCTCTACAGATTTCTGTTTTGCAGCAGAAATTAAAAAAACACAAGTATCAGGAACGACCACTTCCACAATTCTGAATGATGTGGAAAAGGATTTACTTCTGAGATTGTGGGATCTATCATGCAGGAGCAATCTGTACTTTTGCTGTATTTTCCCTCTGGAATAAGCAGCTTAGTTGCACTTATTTGCATTCGTCTACCCCCCCTCCTCATACAGACTTACAACTAACTGACCAGTTGGCATTTCTGTTGGACACTAAATCAATATCCTTTAATTCAGTTGTTCCTCCACAGAATCACTGTTCATGCAATATTGAAATGTACCCAATAAATGCTGAGCCAGCATGGGCTTCTTAGGAGCTGAGGTGGTTCTTATTCCAGGTTCTGCATTCCAGGCATCATCAATCAGGTTGTTATAGGAAGGCTTCGATTCATAGGGCATGCTTTGCCTCTTCCAGCTAGCTCTTAAATCTACCCATTTATGATTCAAGAATGAAGCGTTTTGAAGTGGGTACCCTGCTATGCAACTGTACCTCTGTGTTCCTATATGCTCAATATCCAACAGAGTATCTCCAGGATGGAGTAATTTTTCTTGGTAACTCTTGACTTTTTATTTCTCTATCTCATCCACCCTTTATTTAAATTGAACCACAGTTCGCTATCCAAAAAGGGAAACTAATTTGAAATCTTATCTCTATGATAAGGAAAAACATTGGTACCTGTAGTTGGGCTGTAAATATATTGGAAAGTTTGTCTGTTATATAAGAACCAGATTATAGGAACCTATAGGAATATACATTATTTTTGTTGTTGGTGGTGGGGGTTTTTTTTTCCAATTTTTTTAAGGGATTACCAACCTGAAACAGTTCTATTAGTGTGTGAGAGGACCTAATCAATGCAATTACAGGTTTCTGACCTCTTATCCGGAATGCTCAGGACCTGGGGTTTTTCGAACAATGAATCTTTCCATAATTTGGATCTTTGTACTTTGTCTACTAGAAAATCATGTAATTTTTAAATAAACCCAATAGGCTGATTTTGCTTCCAATAAGGATTAATTATATCTTCGTTTGGATCAAGTACAAGCTACTGTTTTATAGTAAATTTGGATTTTTCAATTAAAATGGAGTCTATGGGAGATGGCCTTTTTGTAATTTGGAGCATTCTGGATAACAGGTTTCCGGATAACAGATTCCATACCTGTACTGTAATTTGACTTTATCATGCCTGATTCACACCCCACATAATGTGCCATCTTCACAAGCTCCACCCCTCCTTCCGCCAAATACCAACCATCTCCATTCCCTTTTCACCTATTCCCTGCTCCTTCCACAATCTCTAAGCCCTCTACTCCTCCCTGCGTGTCCTCTATTCCTCTTCTATTCTTCTTTCATGATTACATCATTGCAGTTAAAGGGCTCTTAAGATCAGCAGTATTTAGATTCAGCCAATGTGCCTGGCCGGATCTAATCCAAATCCTTAAAATCTTGTTACTTTTTGTCACACAAAGAAGGAAGTATCACACGGATCTCTTTCCTTCCTTACCCTGATTTGTATATGTAAATTAGGGTTCAGATTCGGTTTGGTATTTGGCTGAATCTTTCATGAAGGAATGGGGGGGGGGGTTCAACCGAATTCAAAGTAGTGGATTCAGTGCATCCCTAATAAAGTGAGAACATCCATACCAAATCCAATGTAAAATATTTGGATAGTTATTTTTCTCATTTTAATTGTCATTTTTCTATGATGGCCATGCCATTATTTAATTTCTGAATGAAATGACAGTACAGTGACCAGATTTGCTACACCTTTATATTTGGGCTGCTGATCTATTAAAATGTCAATCAAGATATCAAAATGTTCATTTTTCGATGCTTAGATACTTTAATGAATCTGCCCTTATCCTTCTGTATAAATTTGAAATGATTTTTAATTCACTAAAGTTTTCTTCTTGTCATCCATCGGTCCTACTTACAATGTTTATTTGTAACTAGGGATGCACCGAATCCACTTTTTTGGATTTGGCTGTACCTCTGAATACTTTGCGAAAGATTCGGCCAAATACAGAACCGAATCCTAATTTGCATATGCAATTAGGTGTGGGAGGGGAAAAAGTCACAAGATTTCCCTCCCCGCCCCTAATATGCATCTGCAAATCAGGATTTTTATTTGGTTCGGCTGGGCAGAAGGATTTGGCCAAATCCTGCTGAAAAAGCCCGATTTGGTGCATCCCTATTGGTAATAGATGAGCCCCATCTCTGAATTTTTTTTTTGACTTCTATTTATTTCCTTCCTTTATTTCTGGCATTTAAAGGGATGTCCACCCAAAAATTTTTTTTGCTTACTGAAAGAATATTCCAATATAGATTTTCAGAGGTTTTCGTTGTTATTTTTGAATGTAATTGCAACCTATGCTTTTTCTATTCTACTGTTTTGTATTCTTGCATTTCTGGTTTTTGAATTTGAATTCAGAGGAAAAATTATTTCCAAACAGGAGAAAGGGATTAAAAAAAAAAAAAAGCCTTCTGTCAATAGCAATTACATTTTAAAGATAACTTTAAAACCATTGAAAAAATGTAGTCCATGTGTAATGGAAAGTGGCTTAGAATTATATTTCATTATGAAGGTTTGCCTGGCCACATTAAAGGACTTTTTTTTTTTTTTTTAAAGTAATCGTATTCTTCTTCTCTAGGAAAAATCATTTCAGTCTTTCTCTGCAGTTTTCTCCAGATCTCCAAAATTAGTTGCTTTTTTTCTGAATTGAGCTAACATTGCAAAAACCGGTGTCTGCGCTTTACATGTCCTATCCCTTACACTGCCATTTTAATTGGCTGATCTGAAGCTGAATTTTTTTTTATTGTGTAATAAGATCCACCCTGTTGTTTAGAGTTTTGATGTGATTAAACAACATTTAAATAAACAATAAACACAAAATGTACTTATTTATTTTAAACCGTGGATCCTCCTTAAAAACTTTTGCCTCTAGGGATGCACCGAATCCACTTTTTTGGATTCAGCCGAACCCCCGAATCCTTCACAAAGGATTCGGCCGAATACCGAACCGAATCCGAACCCTAATTTGCATATGCAAATTAGGGGTGGGAAGGGGAAAACATTTTTTACTTCCTTGTTTTCTGACAAAAAGTCACGCAATTTCCCTCCCTGCCCCTAATTTGCATATGCAAATTAGGATTCAGATTCGGTTCGGCCGGGCAGAAGGATTCGGCCGAATCCTGCTGAAAAAGGCCGAATCCTGGATTCGGTGCATCCCTATTTGCCTCGTTTCTATTTTTCAGATTTTTACTAGCAGTGAGAGAGCATAATAATAATTTTTGAATTTCACAATTTTTTTTAAAAACAATTGTTTATAACTGTGAAAACAAGACAGCAAAATTATCAAAACTACCATATTTCAGCTGCTGTCAATGGTTCTACTTTACCACAAGATTCCTTCTTAATTGAATTGCAAAATACAAAATAAAACTGTTTATTAATAATAAAAAAATTCTCCATTTGGGCACAAAATGCTTTTTCTAAAATTCAAGGTGTTATTAGATTAATGTAAATATTGTAGTATTTAAATGTTTTGTATTTGTAAATAACATAATTAAAAACAAATAGTGAAATGTAATTTCAACAGTTGGTGTTGAATGGTTTTCCTGAAGTTTTGCTGTTGGGTTTTCACGGTAAAAAATTATGTAATATTATATATAATACAGATACACCAAATCTATAATGATTCAAATCCACAAAAGATTCAGACGAATACTGAACCTAATCCAAACCATGATTTGGAAATCTTACAAAAACTATGTCCAAAACACGATCGTTTGATGCAATCTCCCAACCTGAGCAAATCAGACAATGTTCTGACCATTAATTCAAAGACCGCAATCGTGAGAAAGTTATGTCCGACAAATAGTAGGGACAGCCACTCATTGATATCATCAGAGATATCGTTAGCCACAGAAATCTTCTAACCTGTACGATCAACTAAACAGACCACCATGGCATGAAAAATGCCGGGACGATCCACACACGATCCGTAAATCATACAAAGGAAGATTCGTATTCGACTTTATCTTTGAGTCTTTGAACCAAACCTTGACCTGAATCCAAGATTTTGTGCCTTCCTAATTTTTAAGAGAATGATCCTTCCTGTATAGCTGTAGTCTACATGCTGCTAAAAAAAGACATTGAAATATGCTAAATATTGTGTTTATGCATTGTCTTGTACATTGGCATTTTTTTTTCTAGACAAAGTTCTTTGGAAACATGGCTGCTACCATTGCATTCTAGATCATCAAAGAAAACCTTTATCTAGGGGCAAAAAAAATAGTATTTATTTGTATGTATTGATTGTGTATATCCCCTTGTAAAATAAGCACATTAATTTATAGCTGTCATCACCACCAAATTCTGGGGATCTGTGAGTGCTACAGTTGCCATTTCCTAACATTAGACTGCTCGGCTTAACTGTACACACACAAAGGAGAACTTCATGATCTTTTAATGTGGTCTAATCTTTTGCTTCCAACTTCATGTTTTACTTATGTTCTTTAACACCTTGCCCTAAACTAAAGGAGTTCTAAAGGGAGGCTAATGTCTTGTATAATGCAGTAGCCTGGTTTGCACAGCTATAAATAAATGAAATCCTAACCTGATCTCCATCGCAGCGCTGCAAAATATGCTGGCGCTATATAAATGTTAATAATAATTTTCAGGGGGACTAAAACATCTAGTTATGATTTGCTAGCGGAAAATTCTCCCAATGTTTTTATTTTCCTCCTGTCCAATTTAATTGATTCAACATGGTTTTTGGCTTTTCTTTATTGTCTACCCCCTCTCTACTCTGCTGCTCATACCTGAATAAATATAGTTTGGATATAAAGTAGGAGCACTTTATTGAACTTTCTAAAGAAACACTTGGAAAGCCTATACAGTGCTGCAACTTGAAGGACAAGGAAAGTTAAACTAAAGAAGTCGCTAGAAATGTTGTATGTTATGTTTTGGGCTTCTGTGCCAACCCCAGGCAACCCAGTCCTTTAGCAGTAAAGATCTGTGTCTCCAAAGATGCCCCAGTAGCTCCCCATCTTCTTTTCTGCTGATTCACTGCACAAGCTCTGTGCTGCTGTCACTTACTGAGCTTAGGGAACCACTCACAATATACAGTACACATAGAAATGTCACAATATAAGGCTGATAAGTAATTAATACACATACATACATACTACATGGCAGCACAAGTTACATAAAAATGTATTAATCAGCCCTGTAGCATCTGCTTTTATTACAGGCCAACCTCATTTTCTGCTGGATAATTAGTGACGACCCCTAAGCTTAGCTTCTCAACAGCTGCTCAGAGCCCACTGAGCATGTGAGTGTCACAGACACTTTCCAAGATGGTGACCCCCTGTGACAAGTTTGAAGTCCTGGATCATTGCTGCTATTGACAAGCTGAAACTTTTGGCTGGTGCAACTAGTTCAGTATATATAACATGCCATTTTTAGTCCTATACATTTTTAGGGTTTCCTTCTCCTTTAACTGCAACCTGAAAGTAGTTTAGTTTCCTTTTAAGTTCCCATGAACAATAATGTAACATTGAGGCAAAAATATCCCATTTATGTTAATATATTTATATATAAGTGCACTTCTTTATTTATAGAAATCTTATGGGGCTATAAATAGTACTGTATGTGCCAGTGACCACTTACCAATCTGAAGTTTATGCCTGCATAGGTTTTCCTCTATACTATGTACAATTCAGCTGGAGAATGAAGGGGTGTAAATGTTTAATACATTTGGTGGCTGCCATATTTGGCTTATTCATTTTGGTCCCAGGCCCCCCATAATCGCCAGACAGCCATGGTGCCTACTCCTGGTTGATGATCACTATTTCCCGGGTCTGCCAGAAACTCTACCTACCTTTGTTTAAACCATGTCCATTTTTTGGTTGATGAATCCGGATTCACCATCTAAATACCGTAGTAGTAATGGGAAGTATGCCACTATGCAAAGTGAATGGTGCTTCTTGAGCTACACCAGCCACAAACAAGGGCACTTGCTAGTAGCCATGACAGCCACTCATTGGACACTGTTGTATCATACTTTGTGTGTCTGAACTACAGTAGTAAAATGCTAGTCATGACCACCTGATCCTAGGTCAAGGATTTATTCTGAACCCAAATAAGGTCACTATAATGGTAAGAATGGGTCACATGACCCAGTCAATACAATAAAATCTCTTCCTATTATAGACAATAGGAACAAACTGACTTCCAATTTGTTTGGATTTGTATTAAAAAACATTTTTGTGGACTGTTGACATTTTTTGACTTTTTAGTTGGACAGAGACACTCTTTCCTTCACTTTAAATGGTTTTGTTTTTTTCCACATTATAAGACTTTTTTACATTCCATACATTAAACAGCTAACAATATACGACGTTGAATTTTCTGTTTCAAGAAACCTTTAGTAACATGCTATTATACAAAATGTTCTCTGTGTATAACGTTTTTCAAATACATGCATTGGCTTTGAGAATCTGCTTACTGCTCCCGTTTCTCATGTGTTGCTTCCTGTAGTTTGAGGCTGTGATGCCGATTTATTCTGTATTGGCAAAATAATATTCTCTTTGCCCTTGTATGGCTTCACATTTTGGGAAAATGAAAACATAGGGTCACTGTTTCTGCTTACATGGGGAAGCAAGAAGAAAGCAAAATGTAAGGCCCAAAGTTTGTTTGGAGGGCATGTAAAGAGGACTGCTTAAACTGTATGTTTAGTTTGTAACTTGGAATTTAGTACCTGCACACCTGTCTCTGGCTCCTATGATAGCCTGGCAGGCTTCTAGTTTGATTTTACTTTCTTACCCCTGCTTCTTTTCAAAAAGTGCTTTGCTGCCTTGAATGTCTGTTCTACTAATTTTGGAAACTAATTATTATTTATGTATAGCATCAAAGATGATATCCTCCTGGAATTCTAATTAATTTTCTTTTTTAAAGAGTTAAAGTTAGAGAGAGGCTGGGGAGAGATCATATTCACGAATATCCCAAAACTGACACAGAGAGCTCAACGCAAAGGAAACTTCTTTCCGTACCTGCCCAACATGTTCCTTTCCAGTCGGAAACCTCTGCTTTTCATAGGGTTTATAGACAGCCGGCGGTAGTTCACCAGCCCTTTCATGGCCACATTCAGCCTGCTAGTGTTGCTCTTACACCAAAAATTGTGGCACCGCATGCACCTGAAAATAGTGTCATGGTGTCAGCTTTTACTACCTCCTTAAAAAATCCCAAAGCTTCCAGTGATGTGTATATTGAGAAATCCCAACATGCATTTCAAGGTCAGGACAATGTCATGGAGACAAGCAAGCAGGTGATCAGCAATGGCAAATCACACCATATATATGAAGAAAAGCCGACGTATATTTCTGCCAACAAGCAAAGAAATGAGAAATTGGCCGGGCATAAAGACCAAGCCCTACATGTGTCACACAGTTTCCCAATTCAGACTCAAACCTCTGGAAACTTTGGGAAAAGTGAAAAGGTCCTGTTCCTTCAAAGTGGCTCGTCGCATCCAGACAGATCCCAGGAACATGCCAAGGAAGTTTCTACCATGAAGCATAAAATGCTTAACCGTTCAATGTCTGACACCACCAACCCCCAAAAGATGGACGCCTTTAAGATAAAGGACTCAGAAGTCCAGAAGGAGATGGTGTTTTTACCTTCTGAAGACCATGATGCCATTCCAAATGGAGAAGCCGGCATGGTTAATACCAAAGTGTCAGTTGCCCAGCTTAGGAGTGCATACTTGGAGACGACCAACTACGCACAAAAATCTGAGTTGTGGGTGATATTTCTCGATTTTCCCTTTCGACTCCTTGTGTTCATTTTTTTTAATTATAGTTATAGTACTGTGTGTGACACCTGCACGTCTTGAACAAACACAATTGTGGTTGAAGTAGTAAGGTGATTTCACGGTTTCCTAAAATTGGCACCTAACTACACGACAAGGCATGTTGTTCCTACACTTTTTTTGTTTTTTGCATGCCATGTGATCGTAGGTGTGTAGTATTTAGTGTGGTTTTCCTGATTTATTTTCTCTTTCTCTCACTCTTTTTCTCTCTCGACCTCTTTCTCTCTCCATTGTCAATATTTCTCTTTCTTTTTCTGTTTCAATAACCTATTTCCTGGTTACAAAGGGAACCTAAGGCTGAAATGCCAACATCAGGTGCTTTGTCTGCTACTGAACGGGAAAGAGGCCCTCGAAGGCCAAGACTTTATTTCTCTCCTGGTGAAAGTAGAAAGACCTCTGAAAGATTTAGAACCCAGCCTGTTACGTCAGCTGAGCGAAAGCAAATGGATAGGTAGGCACCTGAATGTCCAGCTATAAGGACAGATTGGCAGTGGACTCTCCAAGCTTTGCTTTTGTTGCAAACTGGCACGGCCATTGGGTAAAGCTGTTTGTGCTTGGCATTTGCAGCCTTTAATATTGCTTTTTATAGATTTTTGCTTCATTGACCTAATTATATATACTTAAATTTATATTTTTTTTTTAAAAAAAAATGTATTTAATTTTTTGCAATTATGATGCAATAAGTGTAGTCTGTAGACATTAAAAACTCACAGTCCTTAAGTGTGGCTCTAGCATCTAAAAATGTCTCATTTATTTTTGTTTGTGTTTGTTTGCATGCATTTGCAGATCTTAAAGGAATAATGAAACACTATTTTTGCTTTATAGTGTGCACATGCCCAAAATGAAAGCTTTGGTCAACTGTTTTTTTTGTTTTTTTTTACCATCTCATGCAGATCCAGCTTCCAGTCCCCAGAGCAGATTGCTGAAGGCAAGTATTGGAGCACAGTAGTGAGTTCAGTTGGGCTGCTAGTGGTGGCAAAGGCTAATTATTGCTAATGTGGATATATATGGAGTAGTAGCAGTGGGTTATGTATTAACAGTTACACTGGCCCTTGGTCCACATTTGGATAACCCAGTTGGTTCCACTTTTTGTTTAGCTGCTATTCTGTAATATATCATGAGCACAAAAATGGTGCAAACTGAATTTGGTTGCTTTTTTTTTTTAATTTCTTTTAGAGTTCGTACTTTTCCATTTTAAACAATATCGCAAACCAACAACTTCCCCAACTGTTTCCTAAAGACCTCCAGTACTCCAGCCTCCTATTATGAAGCCAAAGCAGCTGTGTTCTAATTTCATAAGTAGAAGTGTCTTTTGAGTATTCTGAGAAACAACTGTTTCCGGCACTTATGTACTGAGCAGTGCAATTATACAGTCTGTATATATTCCCAACTTATATTGTTCTCAAAACCCACTTTGGGGGCCTGACCTAAACTGTGTCCAGGACAAATGGTTGGGTTTTGCAGCTAAATATGTCACATCCTACAAAGATTCTATTTATCACTGCTGCTTTCAGCCATGTTGAATTTAAAGGGAACTCTTTCCCTTGTTTTTAAATAATAAACCATAAGCAATGACTTTACAACCCTTTGCATTTCTGCTTCTACTCTAACTCTGCATGGTCCCTTCTGTAATGGAGCAACTGTTAATTGTCAGGTACATCGCTGGCATTTCTTTAAGACATTAGTTGAGGCATTTCTCAATTGCATCACATTTTAATCATTTAGACCAGTGATATCCAACCAATGGCTTGTGAGCAACATGTTTCTCACCAACCCCTTGGATGTTGTTCCCAGTGGCCTCAAAGCTGGTGCTTATTTTTGAATTCCAGGCTTGAAAGCAAGTTTTGATTGCATGAAAACCAGATGTACTGCCAAACAGAACCTCCTGTAGGCTGTTAATCTACATAGGGGCCACTTAATAGCCAATCACAACACTCATTTGGCATCCACTGGGACTTTTTCATGCTTGTGTTGCTCCCCAACTCTCTTTATATTTGAATGTGACTCACTATTAAAAAAAGTTGGTGATCTCTGATTTAGAGGGTTGTCAACGTAACTTTATATAATTTATATGAGACAGAGGAAGATAGTTTTTAGAACCAAAAATGCAAATACATATTTGACTCATCTTTTTCCTGTTTGCAGAAGAAGCAAAAGTGGATGAAAGAGCCAAGCTTAGTGTGGCTGCGAAGAGGCTTCTATTCAGGGTAACTGAACTGTTTATTGGGAATAAGCCTTTGAAATTGTCTCAGTGACTTCTCTGTCTCTTCTATTTATAAAAGCAACTCCTCCAGTTACTTACACGTTACCCTATACAAGTTTTCCTGCTGAGCGAGAGGGCGAGTAATGTTCAAAAGAAGATAGATTTGCAAAAGTCCAGAAGAGTCAGCCAAACCAAATCCAAACTGTGGCCTTTATGTCACTGTACTGTGCTCAGCAGCATTTGGAAACTTGTTTAGGACAACCTCTCTGTTTACAACTGGTACTCGCTTCCTTTTAATGAGTTTTAAACTACTGTTTGTTTAATGATGCTGGGAAATATGTTGGCTTTTTACATTTAGTCAATAACAATGCTCCATAGATTTGTGGCATTTGTACCCAGTTAATGCTCAATATTTTAATGTAACTTGATAATGGGTCAATTCAGTTCCAATTTTCCCTACATGGCTTTTTTTATAGAACGATACCTAGAGAATGAGTCTTAAAGGCCAAATGCCTAGAGTGTGTATTATTATTATTGTCTGTAAATTGGCAGATGCCACCTTCTCTTCTTTTTAGGCTTATGGTGGATACAATGCTTTTCAGATCTGTCTGTGCCCTTGTATACCAATGTTTTAGGATGAGGCCCGCTGGCAACGGGCACTAGTTCTTTTCCTCTTTCTGTGTGGGGCTGCAGTGTTCTAATGAAGCATGTACTGTACTGTCTTATATTTCAGCTTACATCACTTCTCCAAACAATGCCCTTCTGCTACATTTCAGGCATAGTGAGAAAGTTATGACAGCTACAGTCAGTTCTGTAATTGTATATTCCAACCCACAAAAAGCAGACCTTCCTTCAGTTAGCGTGAATGATGTATTGCATGTGTAGGCATTAAAGTCCATTAGCATTTGTATAACTGACACCCCTCGGGTAATATAATATGCGTTTGCTGGGTGATATTCATACTTATTAATCTGGAGGAACTGTTTAGAAAACATAGCATCTGTTCCAGAGTATTTTGTTTAACCCCTGCAAATGATCGTCTTCTAGTCACTTATCCCTTTAAACACTAAATGTCCCAGGCTTTCAAACCCCACATGGACTACTATAGCCTTGCCATTGTGGAGAGAAAGAGGCAGCTTGAAGCCAGTTCTGAGCAAATATTTACACCACTGTCCTCTTTGGTTCTTCTGTTTGTGTAAAGGCCCCCCAAACACGGGCCGATAAAAGCTGCCGACAGACCGAGAAGGCAGCTTATTGGGCCGTGTGTGGGGCTATCCGACGGGCTTCCCCGATCAATATCTGGCCAAAAGACGGACAGATCTCGATCGGGCACGTTAAAAAATCCCGTAGGATCGCAGCCACATCTGTGCATCTATACGGTCCTGCAATCCAACTGCCCATATCTGATCCATTATGATCCAATCATTGGGCCCTAGGGCCCACGATCGAATCAGCCCGATATCGCCCACTTCAATTCGACAACGCCAAACGAGCGGATCTCTACGTCTATGGCCACCTTTACTCTGTGTTATGCTGGGATGATAATGCTGATTTGGATATGGCTATTACACCTTGACTTTGCATGTGGCATAGTTTGTTGATATCAAAGTGTCCACTTGCCTATTTGTTTCGATTATGTCGGGGAATGTTTGTATCATGATTAGAATAAATAATCAGCATCACTCTCAACCATAGTTATAGAAAAATTATAAGTAGCAGTTATTAAGACAACACCTCTCTGTATTTATTTTCCTACTAGTTTCAAGAATTTGAGCTGATTGGGAATTAACTTATCCTACATACTTTTTAATGCTCACTAATTAATTCTACTAATTATAAACTACAATCTATTGGGAGAGTTAATTGAATTACTATTTATTGGCACTGCACTTTATAAATATATTAATTGATTACTTATAAGTTATTGGATTAATGTAAATCAATTCTTACAAGCACTTTATATAGCTACTGATTAATTGGTACGTACAATCACCTGAAGGCACTGATTAATTGATTTGTAATTAGAAACGTAATGAATTGAAACAATGGCACACACACTTAATTGAAGGTTAATTAGGGATAACGAAGGTTGTTCAATTGGTGTCGTTACATAGTTGGTATTTTATTGATTTTCAAACTTTGATTAGAAAGAGAAATAATTTTGGGAGACCATTTATAGCACTTTTTTTTTTCTCTCTGAATTATTTTATTAAGTTATACTGATTAAATCAGACCTTAGCCCTAATCAAGTGAATACATTATAAGTTAACAATCCAGGGTATCATCTGTCACTTTAAATACAACCATTGGTTTAGACTGGTTTCTTATACCATGCTGCAATGTCTCTAGCTGTGGAGCATATCACATTCATTTATACTGGTGATTAGATTTTATTAGCTGGCGTTATAATGATGTCACCAGTTCTTTATTCCATGTCTCATAAGACCTTTTCACAGTCTAGTACAAACTTTTGCAGGAAATGGAAAAATCCCTGGAGGCAAAACCAGCCAAGCCACGTCCCAGAAACGCAGCAGTGGAGAGAAGGCTTCGCCGAGCACAGGACCGGTCTCGCACACAGCCCGTTACCAGCGAAGAGGTGGTCATTGCCGCTACGTAAGTGCCTCCTCTATTCAGTGTTCAGAATTCAGGCAACATGAAGTAGATACGGAACCCAGGCTCTTGTAAGCTCATGGCTGGTGGGCCTGTAGTGTGCAGGCAGTTGATAAATCAGGCCTATTTTAATCCATAGAGGGCAGTGTAACCGTATATGTAAGGCAACAGGAGCCATTTCCTATGATGGGGTTGACATAAGCCAATACCGTAGTATTCTCCTTGTGATCACATGGGTTCACAATAATCGCAGAGGTTTTGTATCCTCTACACTGGCTGCCTCCCCTCACTTATTATACATTTATGGGGCATAAGAGTTTTTGAGACTGAGAAGTCCAGTCCAGGTGTTTGTTTTTGTGGCAGGAAACGTTTATCCCTTTGCACATTTTATAGTGTACGCCTTGGATATGAAACTTCATGTAAGATCTTTTATGGTGGTGCGAAGTAGAATTTCCCAGCATCTTCAGCCCCCTGGTGATTGACAATAACTGGATGAGATCAAGCCATCACATGTAGCTCATGTTTAACACTATTAATACGTTGACTGAGGAGATTCATTAAAGGAACACTCATTGTTCAGTTGAGTACTTTTACTTGTTCAGACTATAGAATATTTTCATTCTATTAGAAAAGTGATGCATGGGATGTTCTCTGCCGTCTGCTGAAGTCCTCAAGTGCTCAGAAAAACTTTTACCCTAATCCCTCATACGTTCTGCTGCCTAAAACAGTAAATAGAATTCACAAGTCCGCACAACATATTCTGCTTTTTCATCATGAAAAATAAAATTGCTAAAATGCAATAAAAAAAACAAACTTTGTTCTATATACACAAAGTGGAGTGAGGTATGTTGCAAGCCTCCCCTTACAAACCCGTTATAATTAGAAATAATTTGGAAATGAGCAAATTCAAGCCTAATTATCTGGTCATTGGGATGCACATTCCCCCATTTTTTCTTACTACAGGTATTGGACCTATTATCTGGAATCATCGGAAGCTGGGGCTTTCTGGATAACGGGTCTTTCCGTAATTTGGATCTTCACACCTTAAGACTACTAGAAAATCATATAAACATTAAATAAACCCAATAGGCTGGTTTTACTTCCAATAAGGATTAATTATATCTTAGTTGGGATCAAGTACAAGCAACTTTTTTCTTACTACAGAGAAAAAGGAAATCATTTTTAAAATTTTGGATTATTTGATTATAATGGAGTCTATGGGAGACGACCTTTCCGTAATTCGGAACTTTCTGGATAACGGGTTTCCGGATAACGGATCCCATACCTGTATTTGGGTAGGAAAATTCCACCGTTACAAATTATCATGAACTCCGAAGTCTCCAAAAAAGAAGAGTTTAATGTAGAATATACCCTAATTATCCTTCCCGGGGATATTTTTATTTAATCATCTAAGTTTGTGTTTCAGTAATGTTTCTCATCACCAAGAAAGAATCAAATACAACTCTGGAGTGTGAAGACTTAACTAGGCTTGCTTTTGAGATTTGTTTACGCTTGTTTTTTTCTTGCTGAAAGAATGTTGTGCAGGGCAGTGTGACTTATTTGACTGTACTTTTCGTGGGCAGCAGAACAGAGAAAATGCTGATGGATGAGAAGGGTTCTTTGGTTTCTGTAATCTTTGGACCCTTATCCAAGTCTATCTTTGAGGCAGTGAGCGTTTTTTAGTACATAATCGTGCTTCAAGTTGTTACTGATGATAGAAAGTACCCAACAACTTTCTCTTTGCCCACTGGCAAATGTAACACTTGGTCAGCTAATTGTAATGTATATAAAAATGTGTGTATATATAATATAATATGTTTATATACATAGTTTCCAGCCTAAATATCTCAGAGCTTCCTTCCTGAGTTGGAGCATCAGGTGTAGCCTTACAGTGGTCAAGTATTTATGGAACCTTGTTTATCGTGGCTGCTGCAGACAAAACCACTGATATTTTTGGAATATTACTGCCTAACCATTTTAAATTTGCAATTTTGTATGCCTATATGGCACATACATCTGCATCTTTTTCTGTTCAATTCTATAATTTTAGATTGATCTTAAAACAAAATGTGTGAACATCTGGCACAAAGGGCCTGTTCTTTAAGGGACTTAAAGGAGATGGAAAACTATGGAGGCATTTTATTGCCAATAGATTTACTGCAATAGTGCAAGCTAGAATGCTATATTTATTCTGTAGAATGTTTTACCATACCTGAGTAAAATGCTCTAGAATAGGATAGCAGCTGCAGTATTAGCTTGGTGTGACATCACTTCCTTCCTGAGTCTCTCCCTGCTCACTCAGCTCTGGGCTCAGATTACAGCAGAGAAGTGGGGGAAGAGGAGCAAACTGAGCATGCTCAAGCCCTAGCCCTGGAGGTTTAAGGTGACGGCAGGAAGTCTGATAAAGTAGCCCATTTGTAAACAATAGAAGGAAAGAAATTATATATATATATATTTAGGATAAGGCTTAGTTAGTTTTAACCCTTATCCTTCTCCTTAAAGTGGTGTCAGGGCTCAGAGAAAGCCATAAGTTTATGTTGGACATCCTTGATAAAATCTATTACGGACATCTTCTCTTGTTTTAACCAGAAACTAAATATGCAGGAGGCAATTTGTTTTTTTAAGCTGCTGCTTAAAGAGGTGGTTTACCTTTTAGTTAACTTTCAGTATATTTTAGAATGGCCAAATCAAAGCAACCTTTCAATTGGTCTTCATTATTTCTTTATTTATAGTCTTTTTATTATTTGCCTTCTTCTTCTTCTGACTCTTTCCAGCTTTCAAATGGGGGTCACTGACCCAATCTAAAAAAACAAATGCTCTGTAAGGCTACAAATGTATTGTTATTGCTACTTTTCATTACTCATCTGTCTATTCAAACCCTCTCCTATTCATATTCCAGTCTCTTCAAATCAATGGGTAACTGTTGCTAGGGGAATTTGGATCCTAGCAACCAGATTGTTGAAACTGCAAACTGGGGAGCTGCTGAATTAAAAGCTAAATAACTCGAAAACCTCAAATAATAAAAAATGAAAACCAATTGCAAATTGTGTCAAAATATCATTCTCTATATCATACTAAAAGTAAACTCAAAGGAGGACAACCCCTTTAACTGGGGTCACCCTAAGATTTGTGCCAACTTTTCTTGTAAACTTAAACCTTTGAGACCTTGATATCCTACAGCCATTATGAATTATTGAAATTGTCTTTTCCAATATAGTTTTTATTACCGTAGGACTCGTATTGTATAATGAATCTGTTAGTTACACTTTGTTGTTCCAGGGGTTACTGAACCAATACGGCAACTAACCCTTTAAAAGAGAGAGGCAACCTTCTGCACTCCAGCAGTTGCAACACTGCAGATCCCGCCACCCCTCCGTGTAGTGTGGGGATCCTGGGAATTTTAGATGTACAACAGCTGGCAGATAGAAAGTTGTCTCTCTGTCACATTTGTATATTTTGTATAATAGACTTTGCCAAGTTACCACAATTAATATGAATTTAGCTAACTGTCTGCTGTTAACTTGCTATTAATGTTTATTTAATTCACTCTCTAACTGTGTTTAATTCACTTCATTCTTTCCCCCTGTGCTGTATTTTTTTCCCTATTTTACAATGTACTAGTGAGCCTAGTGCTGCTTCGCACACCGTGACCACACACACGGTTCTCCCTCGAATACCTAGTCCCACTGTAACTAAGAGCTCTGTACACCATATCAGGTACCTGCGGGTGTGTTTGCATGGAGACCAGCAAGAATCCAGCCTGGCAGATGCCTTTTAAAATATTAAATGGTCTAATAACCTTAAGACTAACTGCCGCTTCAGTGCATTACAATATAACCATTTTCCTTTTCAGACTGCATGCTCAATGAGTTCCTTTATAAATAAATTAACCTTTAACTTACTAAGGTATGAGCAATGCATGTGGAGCAACAGAATTGTCCCAACGTGGAAGGTTTGGCATTGGCCAACTATAGCAATGAAGGTTGTGTACCCTGCACCTTACATATTAGTATATCTTACAAAACCCATAGCCTTGCAAAGCAGAAGTGTGTGAAGGGGATAATTTCTTTAGTTTTATGGTGGCAATAGCATTGGAAAGGATACTTGCAATTCAAATAAGGGCATCACCAGCCAGAAGATGTCGCCTACAAAAGAAATGGTCAACTAAAAATACTAGAAAATTAATATATTATGTAAAGATATATGTATCAAATTTGAAAGCACACAACAAAAATAGCCTCCATTTTATGATCTTTATAATTTACCGGTTATTTAGAGTTTCAGAATATTTTTTCGGGCTTGTATACTTGACCATTAGAAGAACCGTGCTCCTCCAGCTTCATCTCAAAATGTCATTGTAGGTTGGATATTGCCAGGCATATAAATTAAAATAGGAATTTCCTCCCAAAATGATGTTATAAATTGTGTAGTGTCAGCCATATATTGTAGAAAACGAGGGTCCCCATAGCAGGCCATACATTTTAACAGGATAAATGGAGACTGTTCTCGATCCATTAAAACACCTTAGACCTTGGCCCATGTAAAACATTTTGGCCGTGGCCAAACACCCCCTATACCCTCCTGTCATCCACTATTGTCATCTGCCACCGCTTGTAATTAGTGATGAGCTTACTTTTTCTGCAAGTTTTGCAGCGATAATGATGGCCATAAACTCTTTCATGGGTGAAAAAAAATTGTTGCGCATCAAAAATTCGATGCACAATTTGTTGCATGTCAAAAAAAATGTCGCCCGTAGACTTCAATGCATTTCTGCTAATTTTCACAGTTTTGCGAATTTTTGGCGAAACGGGTCAGATTCGCCCATCACTTCTTGTAACAAGTGGTATCCATTCTCATTAATAACAAGGGGCACGGGGAATGATGTTGGGGCATTTCCCTGCTGGCTGACATTCGCGGTGGAGAAATGTTACATTGATCTTAGCCAAAGTGGAGAATTAAATGTTTATAATCAGGATAAGCAAAATAAATAGGACTTGTGTTGTAATTGTAGTCTTACCTTTTTTAATAAAAAATATACAGTTTCACTAAGTTTAGTTTTCTAATATAAACTACTGCTTTAGGAGGCTGCCATCCTATTGGTCCTGGAAGACAAGGCTGGTTCCTGGTGGAAGTTACAAGGAGCCATTAGTGACCTTGGTTACAAAGAAATTTACAAGCAGACAATGGATGTAACAGTTATAGATTAAAATAATTTTTCCCAATGTTTCCCAATAATTCAATAAAGTTTGTCATTTCGACAGTAGTATCCCTTTAAATAAACAAGTCTGATTTTAGACGGTCATCACATGGCTACAGACAGGCTTTTTGTAGTGTGTCTGTCTTGGCCCATAGGAAACAACAAAAGCTATTTTAGGCAGCCAGAACCCTCCACACCAATCATTCATCTTAGAGACACAACAACTGAGTACACAACCTGCAAGTGCCTTCGGTGTTGTTTTAACAGGAATATCACAGTCAGCTAAAACTCGTTTATTTTTGATGTCTGTTTTGGCCCCATCCCATATAATTTCCCATTCTGGCTTTGTTCCTAGTTAGAGAAATCCTGAGTACAGTGGAAAGATTAGTTTCTGTGTGAAGGGTGTGGACATCCCCTGGAAAAGAGAAATGTCTCCCTTGAGGTGCAGCTCTTTCAGTTAAAAGCTCTAAAATTACAGGAAAGGCATTGCCATGGCAACCCACCGTACTGAGAGACTATGGGACCTGCCTGGATTTGGTTTCACTCGTGTTTTCAAAGGAGACTGGCAGGGTTTCTGATCATGGTTATCCACTATCTCTTCAACCATGAGGTGACATAAAATGGTCCCCAAGTTTTACTGCTCTCCCTGTATCCACAGGCTTCAGACGTGTGTGTAGCATGTGCTTTGTATGTATGCTCGGGTGCATGTTCTCCCTTGAGTGATAGCACGCGTTGTTTTCATATCTTACATGTTTCTTTTATACTTCTTAATTTTTTAGGGCAGAGACACACGCTCCAATTTGGGGAGATTAATCGCCTCTTCTTCTCCCCAAACAGCCTAGAATGTAAATCGGCGGTGGGATAGCACTTAAATCTCTTTGTTTTTCGAAGTTGCCCGAAGTTTCCTCGTGAAACAACTTCGGGAGACTTCGGAAGACAAAGCGCACCAATTGCCATCCCGCCAGCGATTTACATTCTAGCCGGCAGGGTGCAGTTCGATTAGTCGCCCCGAAGAAGAGGAGATTTGTCGCTGACTAAATCTCCCTGAATCTGAATGTGTGTCTCTGCCCTTTAGTAATTTTATAAATTTAGAGGCGGAGATAAAAAAGCAGTCTGACTCATGAAGCCTGCTCCCAGCATAGTCTGGAGTTTAGATAAGGGCACCTTATTAGCTCTTATGGGCACCATATCCCTAAATGTGTAGAAGAGCAAGGGTTACGCCGTGTATAGTATGATCAGTAACATGATGGTATGATCAGGTAGATCATGTACATACAGCTTGTGATTTATGTCCGTTCTAAACTCCAATGCTCAGTCAACCAGCGATAGTGAATATGTAGTGGACGGTTATTCATATCAGCATGTACCGTTCTTTATCTCATTAAACCAATCTCCAAATCCTAATCCCGAGTTATGATTGAGCTAAAAAAAAACAGTTAAGTATTGGTATAGAGCACACTAACCTAATTATTTCCCTTATACCCGCCAATTTTAGCCACACCTACTTATACCACCATCAATGCCATGTGTGTATAGTTTCCTTACTTTTTAGTATTGTGCAGCATTTAATGACACCATTTCATGCAGGCCTGGATTTGTGGAGAGGCCACCAAGGCCCGGGCGTAGGACGGCAGGATTTTAGGAGGTGGCATGCCACCCAACTACACCCACATTGGTTTAGAAACACTGGGAATGCGCAAAGATACTATAAACTAATTTCCCCATTGCTCCGGTCCAATGATGAAAATTTGAGCGGATAAAAGGGAGGGGACGGGGTTGTTGAACAACAGCAGGCCTAGTGGTGCCCACTATGTAAATCTGGCCCTGATTTCATGTAGGTACTGGGTAGAACTGGAAGTATTGACATGGAATCATGAAATCTTTCCCACCATGTTTTCTGGTTCTCCGAAAGATTTTAAGTGCTCCAAAGGAAGTCATAGTACTTATGGTTAGCTGTAGGCAAGCATGCTTGTTTGTTTGGCAGAATTATATATTTTATGTGCAAAGTATGCTAAAATGGATAGGGTGCTTCCGAATGAGCCGCTGCTTTGAGCTCAAGAGAGCATGGAAGGATAAAGGAGGAGTTGAAGCAAGATCCCAGAATTCTTATTGTGTCCTAATGACTACAATTAATTCTCTAGAAGCTATCAATGCAGCATAAAGTATTAAAGCAAATGAAATGAGCTTGTTGGCCTTTGTTTTTCCATTAAAGCATGCATAAGAAAGCATTGCTCCGTATTATACAATAAAAAGTAGCCTTAAGAGACGTCTCCTTTGCCTTGCCTTTTAGCATTCCACTTGGGTGACACAATGTCCATGACCTTTGCCCTTCTTATTGTTTGCCACCTCTTGGTCTCTCAGCTTGCAGGCGTCATCCCATAAAAATGCAATATCAAAGCAAGAGGAGATCGTGCAGAAGGAGATATGCGATGACCAGAGCATTCCCGAAGAGCCTGATTCTTCTTCGCTTTCTTTGGCTGAAAAAATGGCCTTGTTTAATAAGCTTTCCCAGCCGATAACAAAAGAGGTGTCTACAAGAAACAGGATGGGTATTCGGCAAAGGCGAATGAACGCACGTTACCAGACTCAGCCCGTCACCCTTGTGGAGGTTGAACAGGTTGGTATAAAAATAGGAGCCAATAATATCCTGTAAAATATGAATGCCGCTCACTGATGCTCATTATAATCAAGGCTTAGTGACTTGTCGTTTGATTTTAAAAATGTACCCCCATGGTGCAAAAATTGAGGATATTAGAAGTCACCTCTAAGAGTTTCATGGCCTGTATGAAAGCACTCGACCTGTGGCCTCATGCCATTAAAAGGTAATTGAATTGGTGACTTTTAATATCCTTATTTTACAAAAAATTAGGACGTAATTCCATAAATATCTTTTGCCCTACTGTCATCCTGTGAAATATAAGGATACCGTTTCCCAAAAGCAGTTAACCAACTAACCTCCATATGCTGCAATTACAGGCTTCTCAGAAGCATTATATGTTACTGGATTGTTGATCAATATGTATCCACCATCCGAAGTCCAGCCAGTGACTTAGGTATATAATGGGCACTAACCTAATGCCCATCATAAATTGACTTAAGTACCCAACCAAGCACCCACCTCAGTTTTCTTCTTTCTCTAGTCCATGAAGAGGCTGGTCTAATCAAGTGCATCTCTCCCAGCCCAGTGGTGTAGGCAAGTGGTGAGTCAGTGTTGGACTGGCCCACAGGGATACCAGGAAAACTCCCGGTGGGCCATCTTGCTTCAAAACATTTGGAATATTTCGTGGCCATTACCTATTTCTATGAGAACAAAGAGACTAAATAGTTTGAATAATGATTATAGTATGTAAAAAAAAGAGACTAGCAGAATAGAGGTTGAGTGAGGAAAGGAATTATAATAGAACTGAGAGTGGGTCCCTGATCTAAGGTATTTTGGTGGGCCCCTGGTCTAAGATTTTTGCGTGGGCCCCTGCTGTCCCAGTCCAACACTGGCTTGAGTGCTGAAGTACCTTGCCCTGTGCTAATATGTCCAGTGGAGTAAAAATGTTTTCATGATGTCCACAACACCACACCACGACAATCCTTGGCTGTGTCTATACACGGAGTAGAATCAGTTACATGGGGGAGCACGGTCATAAATGTGCCTGCCTTAATCGTATTAGGATCTTGTAAGCAACAAGTAGCATTGATCTTATACCTTTACCCAAGACGCTGCACCTCTCCAGCACTGTATTATGCTCTTAGGTGATTGGCTGTGTCTTTTTTTGATCACGGCCAATCAAAGCAGAGGCATTCTTTGTTAGCCCCCTTCAGAGGCAAACTGGGCTGGTGGGACACCAGAAGAAAACCCAGTGTTCCCTCCATGGAGGAGGAAGGGAGCAGGGTGCTTGTTTTTGCAGCCCCAGTTGGCCCACAATGCCCCAGCCTGATTCTACCCAGAAATCACATGGGGAGCTTCATAATCCCCAAATCCTAGAACCATGGCTAGCAAACCTTAACTTATAAATATGTGTGTTCTGTCTGATTTACTGTATTTTCTGCCAAATTTGCATTCAGGAATAGGTTAAAATGCTATGTGATAAATTGGGGTTGAAGAAATGTGTTAATGTAAGGGTAGATTTCCACTGTTCCTTTTAGATACATGCTCATAATTCAGATGTAAAGCAGGGCTTAGCCTTGTAGCCAGAGCTACTTGTAGGCTTCGTACTCTCCAGCAAATGAATTATTTACAGAATTATTAGGTGAAGTTTCAGCTTACTAACATATGGTTTTGGTTTGTTTTTAAACTTCACACAGTATAAGAATGGAGGCGAAAAGATCAGCCCCTTATCTCACAGTGTTGTAACTTCCGTAGCCACCCTTGCCTCTCGGCCGTCTCCAGTCAGCCCTGGGGATATGCATGCGGCAAAGTCCCCCAGTTATGAGGAAAGAATATCAAGTGTCTCCAGCACTTCAGCCCTGCTGCACACTTCAGTGGAAACAGGAAGCACTTCGGAAAGGAGCTTGCTGCTCTCCGAGCCCTGGAGTCCCCCAAGTGTTAAAGATAAAGTTTATGAAAAGGAACCGAGGAAACCAATGTTGGAAGAGACAAGAGTCTCTGCAGCAGAAGATAGCAGCTCCAGAAAATGCAGCGAGCTCAAGAAGGAAAAAACCCACCGTGCTATTGATGTGGCAAAGGAGGAAGAACATGTTGAGGAGCCGAAAGTGCCTGGGCATGTTGCCTCAAGCAGGAGCACAGTGGAGTTGCTCAGCCCCCAGAAGCTGCCCCAGCCTGCCGAGCCTACACAATCCCAAGCGCCTGAAAGTGCCCTGCAGGTAGAATCTGAAGAGAAGAAGAGCCTGCACACTGACACTAGCATGAGGAGAAGGAAAGAGCTCCTCGGTAAGAATATCTTCTTTTTCACAAATATCCCTAGTGAATTGTGGCGCCCAATAGTGATACAAAAAGGGATTCGCACACGGGCATCAATTCCTACTGTAACAGCAGACTTCCCGCGGGGAGGGCATTGTAGGGAGACCCGGAGTAATAGGGCTGCAAGTTGTCCATTGTTTTTTAAAGAAACCTTTAATATTTTATAGATTGTGAGAGTGTCAGTAATATAACTTTTTTCATGCTGAAGGCAATAGAAATGGGCAGAAGCTGCAGTATCTGTGGTTATATGTATAACTTACACTTTATATTCATTTTCCTTTTGGCGATACGGTACAGTATGGATGCAGCTTGTTGTGTAAGCGGAGCATCCTGTGTGTGTGTGTATATGTATATATGTATATATATATATATACACACACGCACAGGTATGGGATCCGTTATCTGGAACCCGTTATCCAGAAAGCTCTGAATTACAGGATTGGTGTCTCCCATGGACTTTATTTTATCCAAATAATCCAGATTTTTAACATGTATTTTCTTGTTCTCTGTAATAAAAAGACAATAGCTTGTACTTGATCCAGCCAAGATATAATTAATCCTTATTGGAAGCAAAACCAGCCTATTGGGTGTATTTAATGTTTACCTGATTTTTTAGTAGCCTTAAGATATGAAGTTCCGAAATACAGAAAGATCCTTTATATGGAAAACCCCGGGTTTCGAGCATTCTGGATAACAGGTCCCTTACCTGTGTGTGTATATAATATATATATATATAGATAGATAGATAGATAGATAGGATTATATTATTTATAGTGAGCACACAACATTGCATGTCTGTATACATAGGGGTGGAAGCTGCCTTAGTGTACAGAACATTTGTTCTCTGTATTTGTAGTTCTAGATAGGACCGGGTGCTGCTATATACAGTAGCTTGCCTTGACAGATGAAAGAGAAGGTCACGCAGCCCTATGATACAAGATTAATTAGGATTTTTCATTTGTATTCGCTGCTTTGGTTGCCCTTTAAGGGTAGTCTTTCTAAAAACAAGTCTAAAGCCTTTATGTACCATATGTGAACGCTTCACGCACACGGAATGGCTAAGTTTTATACGTGTGCATGTTATTATGCAGATGCTTTATTTAAGTGGCTTGTTGGAAGTTTTTTCCCTAGTCACTTCCTTTTTTCTTATCGCTTCCTTCTGTTTCTTACCATATGTTGAATTGCTGTCTCTTGACCAGGATGCAAGGAATTTTTATTCTGCCCCCCCCCCCACACACACACTGCAGAGAATTCTCCGCCAGGGGAACGTATAATGCAGCCTTGGGTACTCCCTGGCTCAGCACCCACCCAAAAGTATAATGTGGCTGTAGCTTAACACTTGTTTGAAGATTGAACAGGATTTGAGGGGAAGTGCAGCCCCTTGGGAATAAATCAACTGCAATTACAGCAGCCCCACGAGATGAGTTTTAACTCTTTGACTGCCGGCAGTGTTATGTAAATATCAGCAGGGATATACAACGCTGGCAGTAGGGTCCAAATAGAGCCAGTGCTGTAGGTATTGTGCTCCACGACACTTTGGGGCAATTTTACCAAAGGGCGAAGTGGCTAACGCTAGCGTCAATTCACTAGTGTTACCGCCAGCAGGGACATCGCCAATTTACTACAGTGTCAGACTTTGCACATGCGCACATGTGCACTGACGTGGCGTCCACACGTAAATATCTGGCACAGCGTGCGTATGCAGATACGCAATGCAGCATGCCGGAGGGGGGCCCTGGGTCAATAGCCCCGGTGGGCCTCAAGCCCCCCAGTCCGACCCTGGGCGCAGACGCCAATTCGCTAGTGAAAGAGACAGACGCTACCGGTCATTTGCACTCCATCACCAGGCAACAATTCGCTCAGGCGAATGGACGTTACTCCGCAAATTCAGTAAAGTACGGATTTTAGTTAACGTTACTTCTTTCGCCAGACTTTCCTTCGCCACCTCAGACTAGGTGAAGTGCATTAAAGTAGCTAGAGCTTGGCGTCTTTTCCTTTTTTCATCCTGATTGCCTGCAAAAGACCTAACTTATACATTTGCAAACGTATGCAACATTAATTTTACAGTGGGCTCATGTGTAAACCATTAGAATAACTCTATTGTCTTTATTAAAGGAAAACTATACCCCCAAAATGAACACTTAAGCAACAGATAGTTCATATCATATTAAGTGGCATATTAAAGAATCTCACCAAACTGGAATATATATTTAAGTAAATCTTGCCATTTTACATCTCTTGCCTTGAACCACCATTTAGTGATGGTCTGTGTGCTGCCTCAGAGATCACCTGACCAGAAATACTTCAACTGTAACTGTAACAGGAAGAAGTGAGGAAGCAAATGACACAACTCTGTCTGTTAATTGGCTCATGTGACCTAATATCTAATATGTATGGTTTGTTGGTATGTTTATGAGTACAGTGAATCCTACGATCCCAGGGGGCGGCCCTTATTTTTTAAAATGGCAATTTTCTATTTATGATTACCCAATGGCACATACTACTAGAAAACTATATTATTATGAAAATGGTTTATTTACATGAAGCAGGATTTTACATATGAGCTGTTTTATGCAATATTTTTTTATAGAGACCTACATTGATTGGGGGGTATAGTTTTCCTTTAAGGTTCCATGTACATGTTTTTAAAAAGTGTATATTGTAAGTATATGCCCCAACATTTAACATAAAGACGTCCAAACAACTTTAAATTTCCCACCCTATGCAAATTGACCTGAACGCAAGATCCTCTGCGAAGTATCGCTAGGCAGAAATGAACGCTTGCACATCACTATCAAATGCTCGCATTGCCGAAGTAACGTTATCGAAAAGTCGCCATTGTTCAGTGCCCACGATTAAACTCCGCATTTTAGTGAATTAGCGTAGTCTAAGTGAATTTTCGCATGGCGAACTGTTGCGCTGGGTGTGAAATGGACGCTGGTGTTAGAGCTATGGCTGGATTTTTCATCCATGTCCTTTAGTAGCAGTATTTTCATGTGTTTTGCTTTCAGCCAGTAAAATATAAAGGCAAACAGTACATTCAACAACCACTGGAAGCATTTACTTTGGCCATCCATCCATACATTTCCTGTGTATTTAGGGAACTTCAGGACTGTTACAATTTGCCTGGTGTAATGATGACCAGTTGTGTGATATATAACCAGATCGTATCTACTGGCAAAACCTGATACATCATAAAATATTCCAAGCAAGCAAATATGTACTCAGTGGGGCCATTAGCTAACTGCATGCAGATGCTGTTCATTAGTACACAGCCACAGACAGCGCACAAGAGGTCCTGTGGTTCTGTATTAATAAATAGCATCTGTGTGTAGTTGGCCAATGGCCCAGTGTGTGCCACTCCATGTGCTTCTTTGATATTGTTGAGTGGATTTTTTAGCCAACAGCCTGGATTGCCCCCAAACATGTTGTTGTGCAGAGTATGTGCATTGTATATGAATTTGGGGAGATATGGAATAAAATAACAGACTGTGCCTCCACAGGTTGAGTGGCTTTGGGTTTTAAAGCTTGTCCATACGTGTGAAGATTTACCGACATGCCCACCTTGAGGTAGGCAATATTGGGCTTTTCTGATTGTTTGGTCCATGGCCAACACGATCGTATTACAATGCAGGACCAGCAGGCCGTCGGGGCTTTGACCGCATCAACTAGCCTATCTCTTCCTCGTCCCAATGAGATTTTTAAACCTGCCCGTTCGACATCTGGGTGATTTTGGCCAGCTTTCAGTTGGGAAGGCATTTCGGAAGCCCCAATACATAGTCTAATAAACTGCCAACACTGTCTGTCGACATCTTTTATCAGCACGTGTGGCCACCTTAAAAAAGTGAGTTCAAATATCCTATTCACCAACCTGGATCAACAGAATAAGAACCGTTCCAGAGGATCTCCCTGCTGTTCACCTGCCCAGGACAATTCCCATCAGCCATTTCTGATTTCCACTTTGTCTATACAACACCTTTTACATGTACAATAACACTCATTTATTACATTTAACACTGTCTCCACCTAATTGTTATAGTGGGCCCATGATGTCAGGTTAGCACCAAAGAAATGGACGGCACTCCGATCAAAGGAATACAGATTTATTACGTACTCCTGCAAGGATCCAACGCCCTACTGGTTTCGGGAATCACTGCCTATGATTAAGGAAGTGATCCCCGAAACGCGTAGGGCCCTAGACAAAAACTCAACATTTCAGTTGCATTTTTTTGGCAACCTCATCACTACTAGAAATATAAAAGGCTAATGGCCTTTGCTCCGCTAGGTCCCAGGCCCACCTGGAAATTCTCTTGAAAATCCAGTCCTGCCCTGAAAACCAACAATTATATTATCACCAATCAATGAACACAGATTCAATCTTTATGTGTCCCTTCTGTGTTTCAGTAGTACCATGTGAATATTTTTTTCCCTGGCTTGTTTCACAATTCCTTTGTTTCTCTGAATGTAGTGGTTCCTGTGGGTACGGTGGACTTGGGAGGTGCTCTCATTGTTCAGCTTAATAAATATTATGCACGGTGACATAGCAATGACTAATGGCTGAGACTGGCTCCTCAGTACCAAATTAGCTTTATTAGGAATGTAACTGGCCAGTCATCTTGTAAATGAGATAAGTAGAAGAATAACAGGACTGAGTCCAATTGCCCCAGGTAAAGCTGTGCCTGTCCTACACTAGAGTACAAGGCAGCCAACACAAATATTTAATGGTCATGCTCGTAGTCCGGTCCCTGTGCAGATGATATCAGCAGACGGCTCATGTAGCATTTTATTAGAATTCCCCCCCCCAACAGGCCTGGGACTTGACAACTCTGCTTTAAATGTTACACTAATAACTATTACAGCACCATGGGACCTTACTGCAGTTCATATGGGGTAATCCATCTCTTCTACACACCGACCCACAATTCAGGCACAAATATCCAACCTCCAGCTGTGCATAAGCGACAATCCCAGCATGCTTTGTCAGCACAAGCCTGACGTTTTTATTGCCAATTATGCAACATTTTCAGCATCTCTACTCCTGCACATCCGGCTCAGAATTAAGCCGGCCATACACTATAAGATCCGCTTTTTTGCCAAATAAGCGGATCTTTCCCCGATATGCCCACCAACGTCAGGGCTATATTGGGCAATTAATCCGAACGTTCAGCCCTAGGATTACAACGAAGAGCAATGGGCTCTGACGGGTCGGTCGGCAGAAAAATTAAACCTTCCTGTTGATATCGTGGCCAGATATCGATCGGGAAAACCAGTAGGAAGCCCAAAACATGGGCAGATAAGCCACCGAATTAGTCTAAAGGACCGATATGGGCAGCATTAATCTGCCCATGTATGGCCACCTTTAGGGACGGGCAGAATTTGGGCAAGTGGAAACTCTGTGGAAAAAAAAAAAGGTGCAAACCATGGGGAAATTTAAATAATGTTTGATGCACGGGTGAATGTTAACATTGAATCATAGCTGTGATGTCACATCTGTCCAGTCATAATGCAGGTATTGGATCTGTTATCCAGCATGCTCAGGGCATGGAGGTTTCCAGATAAGGGGCTTTCTGCCTCTATGCTGGAAGCAGCACTTTGTAACTTTGAGATGCAAGGAATGTGAAGGTGAACCCTTTCTGAAGAAAGTTTGTATCATGGGCTGCAAGTCTGTTACAATCTGGAGATTTCTCTATAAACCATCCAGTACCTATATTACTGTATTACACAAGCTAACATACAGGTATGGAATCTGTTATCAGGAAACCCATTTCCCAGAAAGCTCTGAATTACGGAAAGGCCGTCTCCCATAGACTCCATTTTATCCAAATCCACATTTTTATAAATGATTTCCAAGTGCTTTGTACTTGATCCAAACTAAGATATAAATAATCCTTATTCATGGCAAAACCAGACTATTTGGTTTATTTAATGTTAACATGATTTTCTAGTAGACTTAAGGTATGAAGATCCCAATTATGGAAAGATCCGTTATCCGGAAAACCCCAGGTCCCCCGGCATTCTGGATAACAGGTCCCATAACTGTATTCAAAATAAAATGAGGGGGTGCACAGCCTGGAGTTTTGCAGTTGTTAAACTTTCAGAGGATGCCGGGAGTTGTGGTTGATCTTAAGTACATGGGAAACAGTTGGCGTTTCCTTGATATAAAAGGTCACAGCAGTATTCCTATGTGTGTGTGTATGTGTGTATATATATATATATATATATATATATATATATATAGCCAGTACAACAAATCCACTCATATTACTAAATCTGCCCATATATATACTGTTTGTTTTATTAGAGATTCTGGGGATAATGTGAAACAGGCATAACATTTCGCTCCAACTCTAGAAACCCAAAACAGTCAATCATCATCTACTGTGTCGCTGTTAAGGGCAGAGACACATGGTAAGATTCAGGGAAATGAGTTGCCCAGCGACAAATCTCCTCTACTTCGGGGCGACTAATCTCCCCGAACTGCCTTCCGTGCAGCTAGAATAAAAATCACCGGTGGGATGGCACTCAGTGCGATTCGTTTTCCGAAGTCACCCGAAGTTTCCTCGTGAGGCAACGTCAGGCAACTTCGGAAAACAAAGCGAAATGAGTGCCATCCTGCCGGAGATTTTCATTCTAGCCGGCGGGAAGGCAGATCGGGGAGATTAGTCGCCCCGAAGAAGAGGAGATTTGTCGCTGGGCAACTAATTTCTCAGAATCTGACCGTGTTACTCTGCCCTTAGAGCCAATGTATTAGTCGATGTTATGGGTTACTAGACCAGAAGACCTCTTGAAAATAGTTATAGCATTAACTCCCTCATTGAAGACAAAGAAGGATGAATATATGGTGTCTGACTGTTATAGTATTTGCTTATTTAAAAAGATGTTATCTGGGTCCCTTGGCCTCACCCCCCACCCCCGGGGTTGTTTTTTCCTAAGGGCTCTTACACATGCGTTCTGACCTGCGCTCCCCTGCGTTCCGTTTTTTGGCGTTCAGCCGCAGGGGAGCGCAGGAATAGATGCAAGTCATTATTTGAAATGGGGCTGTACTCACTCAGGCGCGTGTAGGTGCCGAACGCAGGTTCAGACGCAACATGCTGCATTTTTCCTGCGTTTGGCGCCTACACGCGCCTGAGTGAGTACAGCCCCATTTCAAATAATGACTTGCGTCTATTCCTGCGCTCCCCTGCGGCTGAATGCCAAAAAACGGAACGCAGGGGAGCGCAGGTCAGAACGCTCATGTGTAAGAGCCCTAAAGGATACTAAATGCAAATAAAAACTTCTAATTACCCACCAGTTTAGACACATTAGCTCCTAAGAATGTGCAATTATAGTAATTTAGTTGCTGATAAAGCCCATTGGCCCTCAGTTTATTTTTTATTGCTAATTCTTTGCCCGGGAACAGTAGTGATGATTTCTAATGTTCTTCATTGCCTTTCTGTTATTGTTCTCAGTCATAGTCCTGTATGGATCCAGCTAAGGTAGTTAACATCATATACATGTGCTAATGTTCACAGTGAGTTCAGCCAAATCTCCCCTTGTTATCTGCTGAGATAGATAACGTCCTGGTGTTGACCTCTGCCCCTTAAAGACCCAGATGTTTGCCTGTGATCTCCACGAGTGAGTCTGCAGGGTCACCCAGCGCCAGTGATCACTCATTTTTTACATTTTTACAGTCACTTGTATTTTTAGGGAAACATTTAAAGAATCTGGCCTTTCAACTGAAAAATCTTGATTTGTGTAGAGTCTCCTTATCCTACAGTCCTCTCGGCAAATTAACTTTTGGAAATACCCCCAACAATCGGTTTTATCTTCCTCCCTATCCAGAACAGGATCTGGTCTCAGAGGGTAAAGCAGACCAGAGACTGATGGGGAAAGTTAGCAAGTGACCATATATAGAAATATCTGAATTTTTCCCAACCATACAGAGACAGGTCTATCGGGGTAATGTCTGCCAGTCCAAAATGCCACCAAAGGTGCCCATCAATATAATGACCAAGCCACGTAGCCAGGTCTACAGTCTCACGTGTGCATCTAATGTAAAGGCCCATGCCCTACAGACCAGCGATTAAATACTCCAAAAAGTTTGCTGTGACATAAGCAGATTAATAGGGTAGATAAGAAAGCTTAGTTTAAGCACAGCAAGCCACCATTAACCCATTGAATCCTAAACTGGCAGGGCAGCCTGAAGGCCAGTTTGGATCAAATTAGTTGAGAATGTCTATTTGCTTTTCTAGATACACCTGAATTCCCAGCTTTTGACGTTCAATAAAGGTCATGTTTGGGGTGAAAAACCTTCTGAAATCTTCGTTATTCTCTGCCCTTTGATCCGCAGCAATGATTATACATCATTGCTTCATTGAAAAAGCATTGGCCCTTTTTTCGGGGTTTTTTTGTTTGTTTTTTCAGCAACTTTTTCTCCAAGGTGCGCAACGTTGTTTTTTATTTTTTACAATAAATTGGAGTCTGTGGGTGTTTTACTGAGACAAAACCTGATGAAATTTTTCACATGTCACTATCAGAGACCATTAAGTGCTGTTCAAAGACCATAAATTTTTTTAAAAAAGTCAATCAATGAATTTATTAAAAACTTAGGGGCACATTTATCACGGGTCGACTTTTAAATTAATTAGTTTTTTTAAACTCCCTTAAATTCGAATGAGTCTGACTTGGCGAAATGTATTAATAAAATTGCCTTATTAAAACTCGAATGAATTTAAACAACCCGAAAACACGGGTCGATCAAACTCTCCCAAAAAAAACCTTGAATGTCAGGAAGGCTGCAAACATCTCCAAATTGATGTGAAGATTGGAGTATCTGGGGCTAATACCCGAAGTCTCGCGATAGCTGCGACCAGGAAGGGAGCGCTGAACGCCGAGGTGAGCTCCGCCATAACCGCTTCTTTAATCGTTTTAATGTATCTCCAAATTGATCCCTGGACCTCTCCCATTGACTTATACATGAACGCGGACGGTTTTAAGAGGCGAATAGTCGAATTAGAATTCTTAAAGGTCCAGAGTATGATAAATCTCGAAAATCAAATTAAATTTTTAAAAAAAACCTTGAATCGAGTTTGGATAATTCCCTAGTTGGATTTGTCAGTTTTGAGCAAAAAAAAAATTGATAATTTGAATTTTAAATTCAATTTAATAAATCTGCCCCTTAATGTATAAGAAAAGTATTTGATCTTACAGGTCTAGAAGTTCTGTATATAAACGTTACCAAGTTCCTTGGTTTCCTTTCATTGAAACCTTATGTGAAAGCATTGGGGGCTGAGCCTTGTGCAAGGGGCAGTTCCACACACACTATTGTTGATCGGTTTGGACGCTGGGACAGGCAGTTGAGTGAGAAAGTGTCAGGAAAGGGATGTTGAGCTTCCAGGGAGCGGTAGCCGGGCTGCTTCACAAGGGTTAAACGTAAAGCCTGCAGGCGATGGCTGCCATGTGACTTGCTCGCTGTAACTCCCAGCTTCTTTTTCACAATAAGCAGAGATTGTTGAGCCGGCCTCTGAACTCCTTGGCACCAGCACTGCAAAGACCGTTTCTCACACCCCAGCTGCTGCGCTGTCCTACAATCCTCAGGCATCAGAGCTCAGCGAGGAAAAGCCCTCCGAGGAAACAGCTGAGATCTCCTCCACCATCAGCACCAGGTCCAACGAGGATCTCGATACACCCGGCAAAACCATGTCCATCAAAGACAGGTACAGTAACATGCAATTTATTCCTACCTTTATTATTGGTACCAGTGCAGGAATGCTAATATTGCAGGGGTATCCCCCTTCTGTCCTACTGAAAACTCCCGTCCCGCAGCTGAATCCTGCAAGGAGGGAGAGCTGGGAGTCGTCGTCCACAGCCACTTCATTAATCCGAGGTATATGGTAACCGGCAGAGGGAAAATCCTAAATGATTAAAAATAGAATGCATGTATATTTGTATGTACAGATATTAAATGCACACAGGTATATTCCAGAAGTATGTATATTTTAATAAAAGGCTTAAAGCGGTGGTTCACCTTTAAGTTAACTTTTAGTATGTTATAGAATGGTCAATTCTAAGAAACTCTTCAATTGGTCTTCATTATTTATTTTTTTTATAGATTTTTAATTTTTTGCCTCCCTCTTCTGATTCTTTACAGTTCTCAAATTGGGGTCACTAACCCAGTCTAAAAACAAATGCTCTGTAAGGCTACAAATGTATTCAATAAATGCATAGTTGCAAGGTTAATCTGGACCCTAGTAATCATATTCAATGAGCAAATCAGGCGGCACTCTGGATCAATTTGAAGAATTTTATTGCAACATTAGGGTAACCGCATCGCCTTGCGCGTTTTGGGCAGCACTTCCTTAATTCATAGGCATATGAAACGCGTAAGGCGATGCTGTTACCCTAATGTTGCAATAAACTTCTTCAAATTGATCCGGAGTGCCGTCTGATTTGCTCATTGGATCTATATTACAGTCGAGACCCTGGTGGCTTAGCACACGGAGTTTGTGGAGCTGATTGGAGGGACACTACATGGTGGGGTCTAGAGCGGTCATATTCCAATTGACTTCCTAGTAACCAGACTGCTGATATTGTAAACTGGAGAACTGCTGAATAAAAAGCTAAATAACTCAAAACCGCAAATAATAAAAAATTAAAACCAATTGCAAATTGACTCAGAATATCAGTCTCTACATCATATTAAAAGTTATTTAAAGGTGAACCAACCCCTTTTTGAAAGAAACCAGTGGGTAGATAAAAAATGGAACATTGCAATCCAGAGGTCATGGTTACAAAAAAAAAAATTCAATTTTCCAGTGCTTAATATTGATTGAACTGGGAAACCTCATTGAAATTTTTATTGGTGATACGGTGTATTTTCCGCTGCCTGGCTGCTTATAGGTCTTAGCATCATTCCTTCCTGTGTTGCTTTTGATAAAGGGATTGAAAACGACAATGAGAAATAAAAGCAAACTTTTTAGGGCCTCTTTACCAGCATAAGCCTTGGGGGTAGAGGATCTGTATTGTGCATATATATTAAAATATTGTATGGGACTTACCTGGGACCTCTCTGTTCTTAGGGACGTATAGCAGCTGCTGGGTAGGCTATTTTTATTGTTTTTCCATGCATCGGATTTTCCTGTTATTTACAGTGCTACCCTGAAACTGCCGGATGGCTATAAGTATTTTGTAGCTCTGAAAATTCCCTCATTTGTAGCTGCAGGGGGTGTTGTAGTTCAGCATCTGCCCGGTCACAGATAATTCACCCCCCTCCCGATCAAAATATTTTGTCCACATTTTTTTTCCCGAACTAAGCACTAAACCAAACAGTAGATCCTTTCATTAAATAAACTTGCCTGGAATCCCAAAAGCGGATGATTGCTGAACAAAAACCTGACGCTACTGGCTGCCCACAAGGGCTCGCGTCTAACCCCGGATGTGTTACTCGGCTAAAAGTTCCCGACAAAAATCCTACAGCCTCAGAATTTTTTCTTTTTTTTTTATTGAATTCAAATCTGAGAAAATACAGCAACTTTTTGTCTCTTTTAGCATTGAATGGGCAGAGAGCTAAGCTATAGAATATGTAAGTAACCCGTGCATTGTGTATATATATGTGTCACCCACCATAGTGCACTGTTCTGTGTATCATTGTAACTCAGTGTTCCATGATGTTTAATTGGATGAGTCCTGTCGAGCCTCTCCATTGGTTTTTGGCCAAAGCGCTGCCACCTTGACAACCATGAATGGGTCCATAGGCATGACGTGCCCAGCAGGGAAATACTTCAACAGTTCAGCTCAGTCTTTCAACAGTCATGAATGGCAAGAAACCTAAATCTAAAACAGAGAGGCTTCCTATTAGATTCTACTGTTTTGTGTTTGCAGACATGATAAAACCCTACTGGCAGTTTGAGCCTCGTTGCACATGAGAATAACATAAACGTGGCTGATTTGGAAGACAGTGCTCCTTAATCTTCTACTAATCTCCAGAGAAATCTCTGCCACCCTGGAAGTGGTGGATATTTCTTTGTGCAGTGATAGATATATTATGTAGTGTTAGTTATCTGTATGCCCACTTCTCCATTCAGGATACAGTACGGTCCATACATGCCCAACTTTAATGTAAACCTTGAAATGTGATATACTCCTTTCTTTAAAGGGGTGGTTCAGAACTAAAGCCTAACTAAAGAAGTAGCTAGAAATGTTGTACATTATGTGTTGGGCTTCTGTACCAGCCCAAGGCAACCACAGCCCTTTAGCAGTAAAGATCTGTGTCTCCAAAGATGCCCCAGTAGCTCCCCATCTTCTTTTCTGCTGATTCACTGCACATGCTCTGTGCTGCTGTCACTTACTGAGCTTAGGGACCCACTCACAATATACAGTACACATAGAATAGAAATGTCACAATATAAGGCTGATTAGTAATTAATACAGATAATTACTACATGGCAGCACAGAAACCAGTGCTATTAGCATCAGAATTTAATAATCAGCCCTGTAGCATCAGCTTATATTACAGACCAACCTCATTTTCTGCTGGATAATTAGTGACGACCCCTAAGCTTAGCTTCTCAACAGCTGCTCAGAGCCCACTGAGCATGTGAGTGTCACAGACACTTTCCAAGATGGTGACCCCCTGTGACAAGTCTGAAGTCCTGGATCATTGCTGCATTGGAGCAGCTGAAACTTCAGGCTGATGCAGTAAGTTAGTGTGTAAAATATGGTATTTGTAGCCATATTAATTTTTAGGGTTTAGTTCTCCTTTGAGTAAACTTTTAGTATGTTATAGAATGGCTAATTCTAAGCAACTTTTCAATTGGTTTTATTTATTTATTAAAGTTTTTTAATTATTTCTGGCTCTTTTAAATGGGGGGGGGCATTGAAAAATGCTCTGTAAAGCTACAAATGTATTATTGCTTTTTATTACTCATCTTTCTATTCAGGTCCTCTCCTATTTATAGTTCAGGCTCTGATTCAAGAGTACATGGTTGCTAGGGTAATTTGGACCCTAGCAACCAGATTGCTGAAATTGCAAACTGGAGAGCTGCTGAAAAAAAAAAACGAACTAAAAAAAACACAAATAAAAAAAAGAAATAAAGCCAATTGCAAATTGTCTCATAATATCACTCTCTATGTCATACTAAAAGTTGACTCAAAAGCAAAAAACCCCTTTAATGTGAGAGGTCCAGCAAATGCTGTACCAGGGTAAGTGTCCCATGTTTCTGCGTAGCCCCCATACCGTGAGACAATAGAACACATTTACCCTAGTTGAAGGTTTCCAACACAGGCTGTATGGCAGAAATTCCAACGTCAGCAATTACTCTGAAACTGTTAAACTATTGAACCAAGCAATTTCTCCTTCTTCAGACTCTTTTTAAAGTTGTCTAAGTGTCACGTAATTGAGTAGACTGTTCACTCTGGACTTTATTGTGCAGCTTGACTCGCAAAGAATGTCTTCCAAACAATGTGGCATATTCTTTCTTCTTAGGCTGGCGCTGCTGAAGAAGAGCGGAGAAGAGGATTGGAGAAACAGGCTTAACAAAAAGCAGGAGCACAGTAAAGTGTCTGTCATCGAGCGCAGCACAGTCACCCAGCTCCATGAGATTGAGCAGTCGCTGACAAAGAAGGTAAAGTAGCCATGTTAGAGATGGCAAACTCATGGCTCTTTCTGAACTACCACTCCCATCATCTTCAGATACAAGTATGGAGGGACATCCTGGCCGCAGCAGGAATTCATTTAGACATTTTAATTAGGTTCAATATAAAACCAAAAACACCTCTGCTTGACAAGGTACAGGTATGGGATCTGTTCTCCAAATTACCGGATTGTCGTTTCCCTTATCCAAATAATCCAAATTTTTAACAAGGGTTTCCATTTTCTCTGTTATAATAAACCAGTACCTAGTACTTGATCCCAACTAAGATATAATTAATCCTTATTGGAAGTAAAACCAGCCTATTTGGGTTATTTAATGTTTACATGACATGATCTGGAAAAACCTCAGGTGCTGAGCCCTCTGGATAATAGGTCCCATACCTGTATTTGAATAACACAGATCACAGGATGCACAAATTAATTGTATTAAAGCTCTAACTGCATTATGGAGGCATCCATACTTCCACTATTTTAATACTCGCATATTTTGATCTATTCAATAGATTTTTTTTAATACCTGAGAGCACAGGCAGCGCAGAGCTTAATAATCCTTGCCCTACACCAAGCAACTTCTTTGTGGCGATCCTTTGTAGTCACCAAAATTTTTTTTTTATTATTTTTTTTTTGCTGCAGTGTGTTAGCCATTTTTTTTGCCTTGAATGCTGTTGGCAAGTACAGGTATGGGGCCTGTGTCCAGAATGCAAGGGACATGGGGTCTTTCTGTAATTTGGATCTCTATACTATAAGACTACTAAAAAGTAATTCAAGCATGAACCAAACCCAATAGGATTATTTTGCCTCCTATAAAGCTGGCCATAGACGCACAGATCCTATCGTACGAATAGTACGATTTTCGGATGGTGTGTGGAGAGTGCCGACATCTTTCGTTTGGCGGAGATCAGTCGTTTGGTCGATCGGACAGGTTTGATTTTGACCCGACCGATCTCGGCGGAGCCCATTGCGCATCGTAATCGGATTGTTCGGCCATACGGCCGAACGTTCAGATTACCCCTGATATAGCCATGCTCGTTAATGGCATATCGGGGAAAGATCCGCTCGTTTGGTGATGTCCACAAACGAGCGGATCTTTTGTCTATGGCCACCTTTAGCGTTAATTATATCTTAGTTTGGACCAAGTAAAATCATTTTTTAATAAGTCAGTTATGTCATCTGAGCTTTCTGTATAGCTGGTTTCCGTAGAATGGATCCTATATATGTACTATATGTCCGGCCTGCCTGCAATTTTCCACTATTCCTTATGGTGCGGAGTGTTAGCATTACTATGCCGGGTTGCCTTCCATCTAGTAGTATGTTTTGCACAACTCACCGCATGTACCCACCCAATTTGGTTGAATCTGGGTTTACATTGCCCCTTTAATTCTACTTATCTGTACCTGAGATCTCAAGCCTGAGTTCATGGCATAAGGAAAATCAATCAGACCCCTGACTGCCATTGCATTGCACAAAGAAACTAAAGGAAAGGAAAGTTTGTTGCCAAATTTGATTTTGTAATAATTACCTTGGCAGTAATGAGATGCTTTGTCTGCTTTACAATGGCATCACTGCCTGACAGCAAGTTCCAGATTGTTTGCACGGATGCCCATTAGCTTGCGATGGGGTAAAACAAAATCATTATTGTTAATGCAGTGCCTTTGAGAAGTTTCTTGATTTGGATTTGTGAAGAAGAGCTGGGAGTCAATGAAGATCCTGTAAAAACTGTGGATATGAAGTAGCCTTAATTGATGCATCTGGCACACTCACATCATTCATGTCAACAAGGCTGTGCCGGATGCTTCAATTAATCTTGAGTCCTGTGTACAAAAAGAACATGGAGCCTTTAGTAGACTTTGCTTCCAACCTACTGCTGGTCTGTTCTAGTGATGTTTTTGCTTTTTATTTCCAGTTGGTTCAGCACTCCAGCTGTAGCTGAGCATGATGGGAATTGACAAGCTGTATATTATATATTTGCATTTGGGAATAGACGTCAACCAGCTCTTGTAATGATAAAATTGCATCAAATTATGAGCAACTTGCCTCTCTATACTCGTGGCAATTTTTTTGGTATATACTCGAGTATAAGCCGAGTTTTTCAGCCCCCAAAATATGCTGAAAAACTCTACCTCGGCTTATACTCGGGTCAAGCGCAAAAACGGTCGCCGGCGTCCAAGAATAGTCTCCAAGAATATTCGCCGGCATCCAAAAACGAGACGCCGGCACCTCCAATGGGTGCAGAAACCCTCAATTTTTTGATTGAAACTTACCAGAAACTGCTGCATTTCTCACCCTAGGCTTATACTCGAGTCAATAAGCTTTCCCAGTTTTTGGAGGTAAAATTAGGTACCTCGGCTTATACTCGGGACGGCTTATACTCAGTATATACGGTATGCCATTAGTTTGCAGAAACCTGCGCTTAGTACTTTGTCCATCATATGCAGCGCTGCGGCACATATTTGCATTCTAACGCACAAATAGCTAACTTCAATGGGGTTTTTTTTCATTATGGAATGAGTTTTGGAATGGGTGGTCATGTCCTGTTGATTACATTCTACAGAAACAATTGCCTCTAGATATTTAAATCCAGCTTTTAGCAAGAAGAGATGAAAGTGTTTGTCCCCCTGCATGGATTGTACGGAGCACGGGCTGCCTGCGCTAATCTTTCATGGCATAACAGATAGCAGAGCTCCAAACATCAAAGGGCCCCGCAGGAGTTCTGTAATGGGTCCAGACCAGGGGAGATGGATTATATACCTAAGCAGTGACTGTACTTCATTACAGAAGTAAGAGTTCTCTGAAACCTCGCCGCTCTGCAGCTGACTGCCACATGCTGGCATTCTAACCTCATAATCCACAATCACAAAAGATGAAAGCAAATTAAATACACATGCCTGTACAGCGCAGGACGTATAAATATGGCCCTTTCTAGGAAACAGAATGGCATTCCTTGCAGGAAGATATAGGTACAGGGACAAGACCTTTGTACAAGTGACACAACACATACCGATGTGCAGCGATGCTATAGAGGCATGGAATGGCAGTGACACAACACAGCCACACAAACGTGCAAAGCAGGAGTGAAACAAAAAGGGACATGTGGGTACCAAACATGTACAGCGAGGAGAAAAAAGTGTAGTGGCATAGAAAAATAAGGGTTAAGATATTAAAGGTGTGATTCCTTTACTGGATGTAGTTCAGATCTCCATCTTGAGCAAGTAAGCTTATATACAGGTATGGGACCCGTTATCCGGAGACCCATTATCAAAACATTAAGAATTACGGGAGGGTCCTCTCCCACAGACTCCATTATAATCAAATAATTCAAAGTTTTAACAATGATTTAATCTTTTTCTCTGTGATCATAAAACCGTGCCTTGTACTTGATCTTAACTCTAATAAATCCTTACTAAAGGCAAAACTATTTTTAATGTTTAAATTATTTACTAGTAATTAATTACAGAAACATCCCTTATCCTGAGAACCGCAGGTCCCAAGCATTCTGGATAACCGGTCCTATACCTGTACCAATGTTTTCTCTTTTATTCTTCATTCCTGTTTTAGACTACTTTTAAATTTCTAAGAACATGGGCACATGCCCCCTTTTCCCATCTGTACATTGGAATATTCTATTCCCTATACCAATATTTTTTCTCAGTCAGCCTGTGGCCCTTCCATCTGTTGCTGAATTAAACTTCAATTGCAATGATGAAAAATAAGACACGCCTAAACATAGATATTTGTATGTTGGTTGCAGCCCACTAAGTGAATCTGCTCTCCATAGAACTTTGTAAACTTGAAAAATAAAAAAAGCATCAGTTTCAAGACAAAGGCAAAGCAGTCCAGTTCAGATAATATCCAGAGCTGAGTGGCAAGAGTTCATTTTAGATAAAGAAATTCAGGGACAAGACACACAGCAGTTGGCCACATCACAATGTAGAGTTCCAGGATGAGCTTCCACTGATTCACAGAGGGGGTCACGTCCAAATGTAAACAAGCCTTCATAGTTTTTTTTTTTTTTAAATTATCCTGCTCACTTCTAACCATATATTTACTCAATGTTCGCTAGTTACTAGACAATGTTCCAACAGTGAACTGAAGTGTCTGAAAACCAGGACTATAGGATTATTTCAACATAAACGTGTAATGTAATCATCTCTCAGATATCTTTACCCACTTAACCCTCATCAAAACAATTCTAAAAATCATGCGCATCAAAGAGCTTGCCCTAGGTCTGCCCATGTGCATTTCCCCATATGAAGTATCCATCTCCCAGGTTGTATAACAGGGGTCCCGACCTTTTTTTACCCGTGAGCCACATTCAAATGTAAAAAAAGAGTTGGGGGGCAACACAAGCAGAAAGAAGTCCCTTGTGGTGCCAAATAAGGACTGTGATTGGCTATTTGGTAGCCCCTATGTGGACTAGCAGATTACAGGAGGCTCTGCTTGGCACTATACTTGGTTTATATGCAATTAAAACTTGCTTCTAAGCCTTGAATTCAAAAATAAGCACCTGGTTTGAGGACACTGAGAGCAACATCCAAGGGGTTGGAGAGCAACTCATGAGCTACTGGTTGGGGATCACTGTTGTATACCATAAGACACCATGTTTTGGCACAAGCCAAGAGCTTCCTTATGTCAAAAGTTTCCCCTTTGAGTATATCTCAGGGGCTTTAACAAAAGTAGTAATATTTTTAATATCTTTTGCTCGTTGAAGTTGAATCTAGTTAGTGTTTTTGCTGTCGAGAAATGGCTGCAAAAAAAAAAACCACTCCAGATTGGGTAAATTGACACGCTAGCAACAGGCAGACCTTATCGAGGTGTATTTACCCGAAATCTGTGCCTTCTGGGGTATTTGGACACTAGGTTGGCATCAGATCAGATGTGATCTCACTGCACCTTACATGCAACACCAACATTGTGGTGCCAACTTCCAGCAGGTGAACGTTTCTTTCCAACTTCTCACTCATGGGAAATGCGATTAGTGTCACATTGCCAGGATGTTAGCCCTGCTCAGTGGTTACTCATGTTAAACAGCTTAAAAAGATTTTATTTTCAGTGTTGGTGCCAGTTCGTTTTGGCTGTGAGTCTGCTTTCTTGATTTGGAGTTGTTTGCTTTGCTTATCACCCCCTTTCTGCAAAATGAGTCTCTAAAGACTTTTCTTTAAAATGTAGAAGTAAACAAGGGAAAGCCTTGCACGACCCCCTAACGATCATTTCCCAATGAGGGATAAGCTGTTTTTAAGGAAAAAAAACGGAAAAAAGTTACATAATTGCCAAAGTATTCTCCACCAAGTGAGAAAAACAAGGATATAACGTTTAAGAAGGAAAAAACACGCAATTAGAATGCATTTTACTGGACATAATGTTCTGTGTTCCTGTTGGACTCACTAATTGGCTCTTTGAAAAAGGAAGGTTGTTGG